>NC_056730.1:389938679-390062879 GCF_019279795.1 Protopterus annectens | reverse complement strand
TCCATTTCGGATGGCTATTATGCTAATACTCTGTCCCATATGTACAGGCCATACGTATCCTGTTATTGTACATACCAATAGGCCATAACTCCATTATGCATGATATGCCTGTGATACTGTGTATGATGTCTGTCATATCCACCATGACAGCTTTACATTACACATAGTTGACATAGTATCCCCTACTGCAAGGCATACGTGCACGTCATGCGCACATAACGTATGACATCGATGGTATATGCCCATACACATGCGTGCTGTGACAGTATACATACATGTCCTATCCCCTGCTATGGTACTTCCTTGTTGGACATCCACTGCCAGCATCGGCATGTGGTGTGGCATTGTTCTCTGTTATGCCCCCCTGTGGCAGCCCTTGTGTTATCCCGGCTGTGTACATGATGTCCCACTGCTGTGCACACAGTGTCCACAGTCGTTGGTATGCTCAGCAGGATAGCACTACATAACCACCTTTCACCACTCTCTGCATTATGGACAAGTGTCCTTACTTACAAACACCATTCACATACAGTACAGCTTCGTTATACACATCATGCGTTACACACCCATACATATCGTGGGTTCGACATACCTTGTCTGTGTTTCCTTCCATTTTTCGTTGCGTGTGTCGCTATTCCGTTTTCTCACTCTATCCGTTTTGGAGTAGTAGTTTGGTATGAGCATACGGTTTGAATATCCTGGGAGTCATCCTTATATCCGTCGTTACCTGCAACATGTGGGTTCATCACACCAATAGCTATTCCTCAGTGTGTACTTGTGCGCATATCACCTGTGCATCTACTCCATTCGTACATTACGCGTCGTAACTGGGGTATGGTTGCATTCCTCACCTGGGCATTGGCTATTTGCCCTACCTTCATGGAGATGGTCTGTATTGTGTTATGTTATGTGTAACTGCAGCCGCTATGTGTGGCGTCAGGTACATTTTGCAGTGGTGTTAGCCGTGGATTGTGTGTGTTGGGTATGGTATTATGTTCGACATATGGGTGTCCCTGTCCTGACGGCGTCTGTTGATGGCGTTTTGCATTCGGATGTGTAACATAGCTGTTGTATTCCTTTAAACAACGGATGCAAGTATGCATCCGCTGTTGATAGTGTTTCCCACGCGAGATGTTGTGGTTATGCAGCTGTCATTGACTGCCTGTATGTTTGTGCTGCTATTACGGCTTGTATCCCTTTGATATGTGCGATGGGGAATATCGGAGGTTGTAGGTGACGGATACGGGTTGTGGGCCTTGCATCTCTACATACACGGTATGCTTGTCTGTGTGCTCCATCCCTGCCTGGGGAGTTGACAGTTACTTGTCTGTTGTTCTGGGAGTGTAGGTTGTGTTGTTGTCATGTGGTGTTGGTATCACCTGTGTGTGTGCTTCCTGCATGTATTCCTCCGTCACATCGGTGGTATATCTGCGGTTGTTTGTACGTGATGACTATCCCTTGTCATTCTGTCCCGGATATTTACAGTCATTGTGGTCCTGTACTTGGTATGGCCTGTTTGCCAGTGGTTGCCACCTATTCAGGTGGCGATTGCTTGTTTGACACTTGTAGAACACACAGCGGTGTTTACGGGCCGATACGTGGCCATGATCAGTACCGGGGTAGCACATGCGTATTTCCGCGGTACATACCTATTGCTGTGTAACTTTGCCGACGTATCGTTTTGCAATTACCATATCGGTGTCATACATACGGTCATGATTTATACATACGTCCTTTCCATTTCATGTGGGGTATATTCCTGTGGTACATTCTGGGACATTTTCACTTTGCATCGTTATACGTCGCCACACGCCTAGCCAGGGAGGGGCTCTCAGTACTACTTTGGGAGTACTGGTGTACATACTCCTGAGGTTACTATACTGTATGCCTACACATGTTATTCCACTCCGCCTCTCACATGGCACCAACATACACATTTTACAGTGGCACACACATTACACTCGCACAGCGAAACATACGGCACCCTCACCGCACACATACACATACTGCGGCAGTCACAGGGACGGTTGCACACAGTACCTGCGTGGCCCACATCACCGGCGGCAGTGTCTACCTCCCCCCTCATATCATCATAGTATTACCCGCACATGTACTGTTACTGTACTGTGGCCTGGCGATCATTCCAACTCACGGTTATGCATTTCGGTATGTTGACCTTTCCATGGGTGGCGGTTTCCTCTTCTGTTAAACCTCCCGGATGCTCCGGTTGTCTTTCACTATGTTTACTATGTACAGATATCGCGTGTTACATCTCTGTCACCTTACATCCCTCTGATTCCCTGTCTTACCTGTTGTACTTATATGTATATGTGTACATATATTTCTATGTGTGTAATTATATATATCTCCATATCTGTATATGCACATATCTACATGTCTATATGTATACACCTTGCGGTGAATATGGCAGCATACAGCAATGCCGTCTGCTGTAGGACCCGCGTACGGTTCAGGTGTTGGCATTCCATGCACCACTGGCTGCTGGGTGTGCAGTGTTTGGGTGCTGCCTATGTTGGAGTCACACATGGGGCCACCCATACGGTACACTTTACGGGTGGCCATGTTTGTGTGCCGTCCATTTCACTGTGTGTGCAGGTAGGGAGGTGTCAGTCCATGGGGCCTACTCTGTCAGAGTATGTGCTATATGTTCCCTCTTTGCCAGGGCATAGGCATATTGGGTACGCCTCCGTCTGCCTACTGGGGCTGGCACAGTGTGTTCATGGTCCTGAACCCTCTGTGCCTGGACTGGCCTTGGCAGTTGTGGTGGGCTTTGTGGCCCTTCACCATTATGTCCCTGCAGCAGCTGCTTCCGCAGGATCATATTATGTAGCATGGCACATACTATGAATATGTGGGCACATGTGCCTGGAGAGTACTGCAGGGCTCCACCGGATGTATCCAAGCACCGGAACCGTGATTTCAGCATCCCAAACACACGCTCTATGATTATTCTGGTTTGTGCGTGTGCCTCATTATGGCGTTCTTGCATGTGTGTGTGTGCATTTCTGATGGGAGTCATCATCCACGGCTCCAGTGCATAGCCAGCATCCCCCACAAGGTGGCCTTGTGGGATGTCCCCCCTGGCGAATACCTGGTACAGCTGTGAGGCATGCCAGATATGGGAGTCGTGGTAGCTTTCAGGGCTGCCAGCACACACATCCATGATAATGCCCTGCGCATTGCACACGACCTGGCAATTGATGGAGGGGAATCCCTTGCGGTTTATGTAGCGTCTACCCTGCTCCCCAGGTGGTGACTTGATTTGTATGTGCGTACAGTCTATCGCACCCAGTACCTCCGGGTATTGTGCCACATGGTGGAAGTGGCGCATATTGCTAGCCAACTCCTCCTGAGATCTGGGGAAGTATATATGCTCATTGGCATGTGGTAACATGGCATCCAGAAACTGGTGTAGTACCCTGGATGCTGATGCCTGTGAGATGCCCATTATATCCCCAGTTGGCCTTTGAAAGGTACCTGTGGCCAGTATTCGCAAGCTTACACATACCTTTGTGTCCACTGGGATGGGCTCCCCTCTGTTGTTTCTTGCTCATAGGTTCATAGGTTCATAGGTTCATACTAGGCTATCTGCCCTAGGGCATTTATAAGCCTAGCCAGAGTATGTTTGGCTTTCGCCACCCATTTTAAATTAATTTTGCTATGCCCTTTTTCGAGGTTAGTATACTGTGCCTCTGTCTAACAGTGACACAGAAGTGATACCCGGGACAAACCTACGATCTCCCATCCACTCATCAAGATTCCTCTTGAAAAGAGTCAATGAGGGACTCTGCTTAACCTGGACTGGGATTTTATTCCAGAGTGAAGGGAGCCTCTGGGTTATGAATCTGTCCCTCCAGCATGTCCTATTTATTTCACTGCTGAGGTTCAAGTCTCTCGAGCATGTAGCTCGATGGGATTTGGATTTTTTGAGGTGCAGCATGTCCCTTAATTCCGGGTTGGACATGGCCTTATACGTCAGGCACAGGTCACCTCTGAGCAGGCGGTATGCCACTGAGTAGAGCTGGAGTTTCTTTAACCGGGCAGCATATGGCATCTGTTTGAGCCCTTTGATCCTCTTGGTGAGGTACTTTTGGGGTCTTTCCAGTTGCTGCAGGTGTTTGGTAAGGTACATCCCAAAAGGGGCATTGTACTCAATTATGGGCCTGATGAGGGATGAGTAAAGAGGCACGATGACCTCCCCTAATCTAGATGTGAATCCCTTCATGATTAGGTGGGCTATATAAAATGTTTTTCTAACCACTTTGGCCACGTGGTTGTCAAATGAGAGATTGCTATCAACGTGGGATCCCAGGTCCCTAATTACTTCTTCTGTACTTAATGGATTACCACCTATGTGGTAATTTGTGGGCACTTTGTTTTTGCCAAAGGGGATGACTATACACTTTTTGGCGTTTAGCTTGAGGCCATGGCTCTGGCACCAGTTGTCTGTTTCTATGAGGCCCTTTTGGAGGATGCTTGTGTCGGCTGGAGAGTCGATTATGGCGCCCAGTTTGCAGTCATCTGCGAACTTGGTCAGCCACAGTCCTTCCGTGTTGGCCTGTACCTCCGAGAAATATATACCAAACAAGAGAGGTCCCAGGACTGAGCCTTGTGGGACGCCACTTGTAACTGGTTTGGAGTCTGACATGGCTCCAGCAATTCTAACCATGTGGGTTCTGTCCTTGAGCCAGTTTGCAACCCATCTAGTGACATAGGAGTTTATATTTAAGCTGGTGAGCTTATCTATAATGCCCGAGTGGGGTATTGTATCGAAGGCTTTTGCGAGGTCCAGATAGGCTGTGTGGACCACCTTCCCTTCGTCAATGGCCTTGGTGACTGTTTCAAAGAAGTCAACCAGGTTTAAGAGGCACGTTCTCAGGCGTGGCCGGCACAGCTCCGCTATTTGCTGTAAAGTGTCCCTATCCACCCTGTAACGCTCTACTATCTCCAGGTCTTGTAGCCCCTGGTAGGTTACCCTTGGTCTGAACACTCTCCTTCTCCTCTGAGGCCTACGGTAGTTGTCGGCACCCTCCTCCACAACTCCATCTGTCTCTAACACATGCTGATGGATCACGGCCACGGTGGCACCCAACATGTACATTTTAAAAGTTCCCCGTGTGTTTACACCTATAGTGCGGCGTTTGGGAATACACGGCTGTGTGTTGTGTGCATTCACACTTTATACTGTTGTGCTGTATACCCGGTGATGTCATAGGGTATGTCTGTGCGGCCGTATCTGGGGATTATCTTCCGTGTTTTACCGTTGGCACTGCAACGCTGTTGCCTTTGGTGTTGCATTACTCTTGCCTGCATTGGATTAGCTTTTGACCTTACCTTACTGTTTCTGCACGTTGCGCCTACTATTTCCTGGCTTGCATCCTGCAGAGCCCTGTCATGTGTAGTTTCTGGGACATGGCATATCGTGCATTTTGTGTGCCGCCGCCATTATGCTGCCTGTCTACTTGTCTCTGCTGTGTCAGTTCTTCACTCTTTGCAATCTGCTACCTCCCCTACTTTCTTTGCATTCATATGCCTCCCCTATCCCGTTTTGCAGGTTTCTGCATGCAGAGTTGTCAGCTGCCGCCAATTGGCCTTCATGGGTTGATTACTGTTGATTGCTCATTACTACTCCAATTACACTGCTTCTGCATTTCCTCATATTCTCAACATCACCTTCCTGTATCCGTTGTTGTTTGCGGGGTGGGCATCACATGACTGGGTTAAAGGAACATAGTCATCCTCGTGCACATGCATCTCTGCGCGCATTGTGTGCTCTCAGCTCAACTATTTCCCCACACGCCGGTCCTGCTGCTGTGATGTGCAATGTACAGCCCATGTTTGCTGGGCTCCAATGTGCTTCCTCCTACAGTGGCACACCCCTCTGCAGGTGACATGTATTCCCTCTGAGCCACTCCTCGGTGTATTACCGCTGCGCCGTTTGGTACAGCCTTACGCTGGTGGGGGTTTTGCGATTCAGTATTATCTGCCTCATTTGCATGGCATTGACTACTAATTCATAGTTACCGTGCCGAACACTGCCGTGACTCCTTGGCAACCCTTGCACCGTGGATGTGGCTTTCCATGCATACCATGGTGTATTGTGGCTGTGAAGCTGATGTGTATTACACTGCTCTTTTATGACATTGTCATATTATTTCATTGTTTAGCACCTTCCGCGGACATGTCCTGGGGTTCTGCTGTGAGTTTCTGTGGACATACCATTTATGTTATTATTTACATGTTGTGCATGTTTTCTTTTGACATTCTCTGTGTCTTTCGCCATTGGCATGTGGCAACAGTGTGATGCCTGACGTTGGCAGCCTTCCGTTACTCCTATGTTATGTTTGGGTAAATGTAAACCGTTTTTTTTTTGGTTTACATTGCCGTGCCCTTATGCTATGCCTGTGCCACTTCGTGGATCGCTATATGCCTTCATTTGCATGGTGCAACACCGCACATGGGGTGTTTAGCATACCTACGCCAGAGGTGGCGCAAATCCGGCACACGCCGGTAGTGCACGTGGAATTGGATCGTACCTGAATCGCTCGGCGGCCATATTTGGCATTGTAACGCCTACGCTATGCGTCCGCCTGGCGCAACGTTCATGAATCCCGGGGTCTATTTATATGCAATTTCTCCCACAGAGTTGCTAAGTTATATAGTGTCATACTACACTTATATTTGTGATGTGGTGAAGCTGTGGAATCAACAGGTTGAAATAACTAAAAATAAAGATTGGTGAGATTCAACTCATGAATACTTCTTAGTCATGAGTGATCAGTTTGAGCTCTCTCCTTTGCTTGTGTGCCTATGTTTCCCATCATTTGTGTCTGTTTGTGATATGTCTTAGACATTGATTGCTGCATATCTCATAGCTATTATTTGGTGAATGCAATTCTCATCCACAGAATTTGTGATGGTACGGTCCTGATGTTTCCCGTATTAGAATGCAATTAAGTATTCATTCTGAGAAAGAAAAGTCTTGTTTCACAACTAGTGTTTAGATGTTTAACAATCTAAGTAGACTGACATTGCAGTTGTGCAAGTACACTCAACGTAATAGCAGATATTCAAAGATCACCACTGCAGAAGCCAAAGCTATATGGGTTATATTCTGCTAAGGATTTAAAAAAACAGCCAGCTTCCAAAGTTTCAGGGCACCTGCCATGCATCTTAACAGTTAATCAGCTTGAACTGAGCTGACTAAAAGTATGTTTGGGTGCCAATCCTTTCAGAGTTTTTATGTTAATGGGGGGGTAGAGCTCTGAGGGGGCAATGCTAGGAAAAAGTAAGATACATGTCTACACACTTGTACAAAAAATAAGGGGGGTGGAGGATACTGTAATAGTAATAATTTGAACTTTTATTGTTATGGTAAGTTTACTTAAACAACTGTACTACATTCATCATTATGATCACTGGTGCAGTTGCCAAAGCTATATGCAGAGATTACCATAGCTTATAAAGATTGGGAGGAGGGAGGAAGGGGGTCAAGAAGCCCCTGGAGAATGGTCCTTCAAAACCAGTCCAGAGCTGGAGAAGGAGTCTAGTTTGTAGTACTTTGTAAAACTATGTGCAGGCGACCCAGCTGCTGTTTCCAGAATACTCCTAGAATTCAACCCTTTCCAAAAGGCTTAGGCTCTGCTTGGTACAGTAAGCTTTGACCCTGCCTAGAATCATTTTACTGTAATGGGAATAACAAAGGGTAATAACCTGAAACAACTATTTGGAAACAGTATGTTTTGATGTAGGTTGTCCACTTTTCTTAACTTGCCAAGAAATGAACAACTGCTCTGAAATTTTGAAAGATTTTGCTCTGTCAAAACACTGTCTGGGGTGTCTTTGGACTCCAAGGTATGAAGTATCCTTTCTTATGCAATTTTAGGTTCTGGAAACAGTCAGGAAGATGGATTGTTTGGCTTAAAATAAACTCAGAAACCATTTCAGGCATAGCAAAAGATTATTTCTCAAATAAATCCTTTTATTGTGGAAGATGAGAGAAGGCTGACTCACCATGAGAGCTTGCAGCTCAAATACATGTCTTGTGAAGGTCAGAGCAGTGAATAAGACTGTTTCCCATGCCAAAAACCTCACATCAGTCTGATGAGCTGGTTCAAATGGAAGAAGTGTCTTTTCTAACACAAAATGAAGATCACAAGGAGGAACAAACAGTTTTCTAGAAGCTTCCTATGCAGAGCCTCTTTCAAAAACAATTTCAAATGAGCCTGCATTAAAATGGGATCTATGGCCATATCTGCTAAAATGGTCAAAAAAATTTACCTTAATTGAGGAGTAAAACAGACCATACAATAGTAACTCACGCAAATAATGTAAAACTAGAGAAACACTAGTCGAGAATGGGTGATGGTCCTATTGGTGGCACCAACTAGAAAACTTTTTCCATTTATTAATATAAAATTTGCTGATAGCAGGCTTTCTTACCTCCATTAATATCTGATCTGCATACCCAGAAAGAAGATGCCTAATAGGTATTAAAACCTTATCATACAGATAGCCAGTTGCAGTTGTTTGGGGTTGGGATGTATCAAACACTCCTGATCTTGTGTGATTAAATCCAGTTTGGGAGGAAGTTTGTAATACTTACTCCTGGCCATTTACAAAAGAAGCAATAACCACTGTTGCCTGGGCCAGAAGGGAGTCAGCACAATGATCTTTGAGAAGTCCTTCTGAATTTTTAGAAGTACCCGGGAAATCAGTGGAAAGGATGGGAAGGCATACAGGAACATTTCTGTTCAAGAAAAGAAAAGGCATCTGTCTTCCAGGCCTTCTTCAATGGAGTCCTAGAACATAATTTTGCCAACTGATTGTTTAGAGAAAAGCAAAAAGATTTATTTGAGATGTTCCCCACAGGTGGATCAAATCTTGGAATACCCTCTATTTCATTTTCCATTCATAAGGTTTTTTTCTGGTCCTGCTCAGTTTGTCTGCCACATAGTTTTGCTCTAAAAGGATGGAAGATGGCTATAGTTTGAGATTATGCTGTAAAACTATATTACAGACTAATGTGGCTAATCTGCACAGGGGGGTAAGATCTCATTCCCTCTTGCTTGTTTATGCACCACATCACTAAGGTGTTGTCTGTAAACACTCAAAGAGTTCTCAGAGATCACAAATGACTCAAAGATTTGACAGCACTTTTGAGAGCTGACATCTCTTTTATGTTGATGTGTTTTAGTCTGCCTTTCTTGTTTGAAATAACCTGAACTTTTATTCCCTTTGACATTACTACCCAAGCAAAGTCTGAGGTGTCAGTTGTGAATAACTGGGCTGGAGCATGAGGGGAGAATGGGAAACCTGGACCTGAGAAGTATGATGTCTCCACCACAAGATCTCCCCTTTTACAAATCCTAAAACTGGAATTTGAAAAGTCAAAGGATGTTGATGCTGGGACCATAGTGATTTCATATACCATTGAATCTTCCTCTTGTGGAGTCTTACAACAAACATGAGAATCATAGATGCCATGAGACCCAGAATCCTGAGGAATTCCCTACATGATAAGTCTGAGTAGACACCCTCAGGAATAGATCCAAATACAAATCTACTTTTTTTCCTTTGGAAGAAACGCTCTTTCTTCTGAGGTGTCCAGCAGGTACCCCAGAAAAACAATCCTATGAGAAAGAGTCAGAAAAGCTTTCTGAATGTTCACTTGGAATCTCAACCTGAGTAGGAGATCCCCTACATGAGAGACAGAGAGAGAGAGAGAGAGAGAGAGAGAGAAATTTCTGACAAACTTTGAAAAAGACTCTGCAAAGACATGTAAATTAGGAACAATGTGAATACCCTGCAGTATGCAGGTGAATATAATAGATCCTTTGTGAACATTCTTGGAGCAGTAAGAATAAGCAGAGAACTGACAATGTGATCTAGACACACAAAGTCTTAAGAAACAGCTAACATCTGGAAGAATTGGAAGTTGTGTGATCTAGACACACAAAGTCTTAAGAAACAGCTAACATCTGGAAGAATTGGAAGTTGATGTTATGCATCTTCTATACTGGGTCATTAAATACCTCAAATGAGGCAGAAGGAATAATTTGTTGTGAGTTGACAGTATTTTGAACTTGGGCAGTATCGCAAACCGATTCAACAAGGAAAGGTCCAGAACTGGTTTCCAAAAATCTTCTTTCTTTGACATCAGAAACATCCTTGAATAAAATCATTCTACTAACAGAGGGGGAAGTACAGCTTATATTACCTCCTGAGACAGCATATGCTACATGACAGGAAGGAAAAAAGGGTTTGGTCAGGTGAATGATTAAGAACTCTCTAAAAAGGAGAGAGAGAGAGAGAGAGTCTCCGACTGTCATCTGTAGCCTCTATGGATCATATTCTGAACCCACCTGACAGTCTGTTGCATGAGAGAAGACGGTGCTTCAGACTTTCCGAGAGGATTAAGGGATTGCTATGGTTGGAGAAAGGAACAAATTCCCTCATAGAGTCATTCTGACTAATTTGACTGTCCTTTATTCTGGGGGGATTGCCCAAATTGACCAAAGCCTTCCTATCCTTGTCAAAATGAGTATGATTAGTATTAACAAAATGTTTAGCAGCAGAAGCTGGATTTACTAAAACTATACTTGCTGGGTCAGGCCTGGAATTAGTGTCTAAAAAGTTGAAAGACTGAATAATCTTATATATTCTATCTGCCTTTGTTGGGGAAGCAGGCTAACTGTCAGGAGAATTGAAGGCTATAAGAAACACATTCTCCAAAGCAGAAAGATCTGGAGGAATAGGCAAATGTTCTGGAGATTTCAGTTTCAATAAATCACAGTGTTTCCTGAGGGATTGAGGGGCATCATATCTGGAGGTATTGTTAGAACAACACATTGTGTGTGGGATGGAGGCTTGATAGTTACAGTAGGATCAGAAGAAAATAGAGAAACAAAAATAAATCAAGGTATTAACTTAAAAAAGGTAGGATAGACTCATTGTCCTCTTACTCTGGTACTCCTGATCAACAGGAAGCGAACAGTTTGGGACCTAAAACATTCTTGGGCCAGGAAACACTTCCTTTTTACCCAAAGTCATGTGCACTGTACCACCTATCATTAGATCTGTTTTGTCATGACAGTGCAGTCATTCTACTGGCTCTATCAGGCTACTTTTGAACTGTATTTCATTGAACTGCTGCTTCATTTTTACTGTTTTTTGCTGCTGTGACTGCTTCATTCTGCACTTTGTATCATTGCTACTTCTGCCTTAAGTAGCATTGGATAGATTCAGACTTGCTAAATCTAGACTGTTTGGTATCACTTGAGCACTAAAAACCAGCCATCTTACATTAAGAGGGCCTCCCTCCACCCTTGTGGCAGAAGTGTGTAGCTTAGCACCCATTTGAGTTGGGGATTGCTAGAATAAGGCTCTGTGTGGGACTTTCCTATTGATAGTTTGTATTAAAACTGTTTCAGTTCACTTGTATCTAAGCCTTGCGTTTGCGAGTTGCTGCACACCGTGTAATGGGGGTTAGGGGTGCCCTGTATAGATGCAAACAACTAGATACAACTTTTTCCCTAAAGAACAGTCAGTGGAAGGCTCCCAGTCTTCCCTGCTGCACTGCAGGCAACTCAGCTCCGCACTGCAGTCAACTCAGCTGTGTACAGCAGGCAACTCAGCTGAGCACTGAGCAGCATTGACACACTTTTTAATCCCTAATCATCAACAGAATAAGTCCCTTGCTAACCCTAGAGCAGAAGCTGATCTAACTTGCCTATCTCTAACAGTACTTATGGTTTAACCTGCTACAATGGGCAGTTAGTTTCCCAACATTTCTCCAACCAACCTGAATGACATGCGCAACCTGAGGCAATGTAATAATTGCCTCATGTATACTGACAACCATTTGCTCCTACAGGAAACAAATACAGCATATGAAGGATATAGCTATACCATGAAACTGGACTCAGTCCTCTCATGTAACAATAAACAAGACATCATAAAGGTTGTCAGCACACACACACAACTCCTCTCACACAAGATAAAGTCATGACACATAAACCCACATACATGGAGGTACTCACTAAGTGCCTACCAAAGGGCCAGAGACCTCCCTAGAGCAGACAACTCACACATACTAGAGCATAACCAAAATCTGCTACACATAACAACACACAAACCAGTGTCTTAGGGAATAAGCCCCTAAGGGAGAGCACCTCAAAACTAAATGTCCAGGTCATAGAAGATTCCATAGTGAGACACACAGATGTTCCCCTCAGCAAGCTGGACAAGGAGAAGATCACGGTCAGCTGCCTATCAGGTGCCAGGATCTGCAATTCACACACGCACACATTCAAGTCACTCAACAACAATTACCGTTATGACTCTGTCATAGTACATGTTGGGGTGAATGGCATACCTCTCTGGACTATATGAAGGGAGACATGACTGAACTTGCAGATTATGTGTCTCAGGTAGGTATGTCCCTAGCCCTAAACCACATTCTACCTTCATCCAGGCTGATGCCACAATATAAACAAAAAATGATTGACTTCAACAATTGGCTTAGCTTCTGTTGTCAGTCTAGGAGGATCCAGTGTGTGTCAGTCTGGGAAGGCATGGTTGACAGATCACGTTGCTTTACCACAGATGGTCTTCACCTGTGTCCTCTAAGCTTTCAAATACTGGCAAAAACTCTGACTTCCCCCATAGTGCCTTTTTAAGCAATACCAAAACATCAAAACATCCAATGTAAAATAATCCACTACAGACAAATTCAAGCTTATGCTGCTTAATGCTAGGAGTCAGAACAGGAAACTACACTCCATGGAAGTTCTCCTCACCTTGGAGGATGCTGACATCTGTGCAGTCAATGAGACTTGGTTCAAGGCTACAGAGAGCATCCTGGCCGTGCAAGGCTACAATGCCTTCAACCCATTCAGACCTCAAAATGAGCGTGAAAGAACCAAAGGTGGAGGCCTATCCATCTTCATTAAATCCAAATGCACCTTCAGACTGATTAAACAGTACAAGTCTCTACTACACATGTGCCAAGAATTAATTTTCGGCACATGCAAAACAAACAAAAAAAAAAGAAAACAACATAAAACAATAAAAAAAACAAAAAACAAAGAAAGCATCATTTTTTGCATGGGTCAAGACATCCTGCACCCCCACACACCTGCTAATTATATGTTCTAACGCCAAGATTGCACAATCCCAGGGGAAAAGGGTATATAATGCATGTTGACCATCTGTTTAGTCAACCAAATTGGGTTGATTAAACAGACGCCGACCAAAGTGCCATTTGACGAAGTTCATAGAATCCGTATATATTTCATACCAGCTCAAAGAGCCAAGTTAGCAGATACATTTATTGACACCAATTTGTACGAAAGGAAACTGAACCTTAAATTAATAATGTAGGGCCCACAGCAACACCTCGAGACCAACTCCACAATCAAGTTTGACAGGTAACCATATATATATATATATATATATATATATATATATATATATATATACATATATATATATATATATATATATATATATATATATATATATATATATGCAGAGAGAGAGACACACACACACACACACACACACACACACACACACACACACACACACACATATATGTATGGTTACCTATCAAAACATCTACTCCTCATAACATCTAAACTCAAAACATCAAGACCATAACATCTAATCCTCAAAACATCTAAAAGCCATAACATCAAATCTCAAAACATTGAAAACTACAAAGCAACTCTAAATAACATTCCACGCACTGTTTACTATCTTTGTGCAGGGGGGAACACCCAAGTGGGGGGCTCCAACCCCCACCCTCTCGTAAATTAAATATACCAACTCCAAGATCGCACTGCAGTCGGGGAAAAAGTTAATTTCCTAACCTCACTGTAGAGCGATCTTGGAGTTGGTATATTTAATTTACAGGGTGTGTGGTGGGGCTGAGCCTCACACATGAATTGCAGGGGGGCTTGCCCCCCTGCAGAAATGTAGTAAACAATGTATGGGATGTTATTTATAGTTGCTTTGTAGTTTTCAATGTTTTGAGATTCGATGTTATGACTTTTAAATGTTTTGAGGTTTAGATGTTATGGTCTTGATGTTTTAAGTTTAGATGTTATGATCATTTGATGTTTTGATAGGTAACTATATATATATATATATATATATATATATATATATATATATATGTATATATATGTATATATATATGTATATGTATATATATATATATATATATATATATATATATATATATATATATACATAGTAAGTAGCATTATCACCTGACAGCAAGACATTCTCCAGTTCAGTTCTTGCCTGGGATGCCTTCTATGTGAAGTTAGCCTATCCTTCCTGTGTTCACATGCATCGTCTTGTGGTGCTCTGCTTTCCTCCTATATTCTAAAGACATGCAGAAGGTAGATGTGTGTGTGCATGCATGTGTGACATGGAGGAAAGACCTGGGAGTGCATGTCAACCCCCCCCCCCATCTTTGCCAACAAACTCTGTGGATTTTGATGACTCTTAAGCATGGATGGATGGATGTGTGTGCATGCTTGTGTATTTATGGATACTCAGGTCTGAATTCCTTTCCCTTCACTAGGCTTTTAAGTGACTCACGTTCCTATGAAATACACTCTAACATATTTGCCAATTACTCTCAGCAGTGGGGATCCTTGCCTTATGAGTGACTTATGGTTGCACATTTGGTTGCCTTTCTTTTCATGTTCATCAGACAAGGACATTACATTATTAAGGCTTGATCCTTGGGGTCCCTAAGGATAAACTCTACCTTTGTTATCAGTACTCCTTACTGGGGGAGTTCCTCTTGACTGATTTTTATCCATCTAATTACTCAGACCTTTGGGTTTCTGCTGATCTAGACCTCTCTTCTTCTGAAGGCATACACTCTTTCTGGCCAAACCCTTTTTCTTAACTCATGTTAATTAGATGCTACATTATTTATGCTGTTTTTTTAACAAAAAACATCTTTATTAAATTATCATTTATGACATAGGCCATTTTACATTTATATAAATTACAATAAATCATAGTGACACTGTCTCAGTTGCAAACGAACAGCACAACGCAACTGTAGCTGCAAACATTATACATCACTTTTAACATATCCAGTCATTGTTAGTCAACCATTACATAGCTCATTCAAATCCTGCCTTCTTTTAAACCTTGTTCCTCCTCTGCATGTATTGATCCCACAGTTTTTCCTATGTAATTTGCTACTACCCTTTTCTAAAGATCCCAGTTCCAATTGTTTTAACTCTGTTACTATCTTCACTTTTTCTAGTAAAGTTAGTTTAGACTTTGATTTCCATTTTCTAGTAAATGCTTTTTTGGCAGTCATCATAATTAGACTCAGCAAGCCCTTCCTATGTCTAGGGAATTCCGAATTTGTATCATATCTCCCAAAAATAATTTCCCTAATCACTCCAACTTGCTCACCCAGCATTTCTGACAGAGCAGTCTGCAGGGAATCTTTAAAGTTTAACAAGTCATTACACTCCTAGAAAATATCC
This sequence comes from Protopterus annectens, assembly GCF_019279795.1. Lineage (NCBI taxonomy): Eukaryota > Metazoa > Chordata > Ceratodontiformes > Protopteridae > Protopterus > Protopterus annectens. Next base: position 390,047,331 of record NC_056730.1, on the reverse strand, counting down.
AAAAGACTTCCAAAAATCCACAAGGTAAACCAAGGCAGATGTGATAAAAAACAGTTTAATGAACGGTATTTAAGTGATTTTATTCTGTAATAGGTTAGTTTGAAATGCTATGTATTTTATAAGCAGTGTAGGTGAATTTGCATTTTTATATGGTCTGAAGAAGTGCTCAGGAGAAAGCGCTCACCAATCATTAAACTGTTTTTTCTCACATCTGCCTTGGTTTACCTTGTGGATTTTTGGAAGTCTTTTGGATTTTATTGTTTTATTTCCACTGGTACTTTGCTCCACTGTGGCATTTTTTGTGTTTTTTCTCCTAGAAAATATGTTCCCATTTACCTCTTTTTTGCCCTATCACACCTCCATTTGCTGTCTACCTGAAGGAGATTCTGCTGATATGGATCACTGCAATTAGGGATGCAGACAATAGGTAAGAGAGGGCTGGAATGTACTGGAGAAAACAGACAAAGGAACCAAGGTACTGGGAGCAAATAACTGGAGAGGAAAGGCAATAGAATAGGAAGATGCCAAGAACTTATTTGTACTGCAGGTTAAAGATTGCCTTCCATATCAAAGATTGATATCAGAGTATAGGCAGATTATTTATGCTGTTGTTATTATTATCTTGCCTTTTTCTGGGTCAGATTCCTGCTGTGTTAACATCTCTCTCTTTCTGTTAAGATTTTCCATTTTTCCCTGATCTCTGTGATTACTGAGCCTTACATCATGTGCCACCAAACTTGTAGTCTCATTCTTTTGTGTCTGCTGTTTCAGGTCACAGTCTGCTACTCCATTCTCCTGCTTTCTGTTCAATGCCTTTATTTTGGCCTACTTTTTTTCCATTGGCCTGGTGCATAGGATTATCTGTTGTGACTTTCTTTCTTCAGTGGATATACCATTATCATCCTATCTATTTTTTAATTGGTCTCTGCTGGAAGGCAGACTGATGTGTTGTTACCTTTACACTATGTTTTACTTACCTTCACCTGTAGGATGAGATAGTGTCCTGCCAGCAGGCAAGTTTCATACAGTTAACCTACTGGTTAAGGTGTCTTAAAGACACAGTTATTTGTGTGTGTACTCTCCTTTTTCTTTCTTTTTTCAGGGTATATGGTTTAGTCAGTTTGGCAAAGACTTTGGTCAACATGGACATCACTGGGAAATTGTCAAACTATTTTATACTTTGTTTCCCATCCCTTTGGGTGGAAAGATATCTAACCATTTGGTTGCCATCCGCAGGTGGATACTGGTTTTGTCAGGCCATGGCTTCCAAATGATCTAATACATATATAATCCTTCCTCATTAGTGTAACAGAGTGTCCCTTTATTTTCCATTGAGCACCAAGCTGTTTGTGCTGCGGTCATGCTACTGGATTACTTTTTATGTAATGTTTTTGTCATTTTTGTTTGTGGTTCCCACCTTCCTGAAGTATTTTGTCACCAACTTTGGGCTTTATTCTTCTTATAGCTCAAGCTATTTATAATTTATTCAGATTTTTCTAAAGTGCTTCTATAACCATCTCTTTGTTCTTAATATATGTCATGGCTGACCTATTACCTTATCTTGCATAAGGCTGGACTTTCTTTGTTGGCTTGTCAGATTTTTGCCTTTCATTTAGTTTCATTGCTGTAAGGCTGTTTCTTCATAATGCCCATTCTACATGTAGGAACACTGTTTATAGCATGTTTAGTCATATTGCTTTTTCTTGATTATTGGTAAAAGATACTCTATATTTGGATTATGCTAACAGAGTTTGCATGTCCTTTCTTGTCACTTTCCAGAATGAGAATTAGTTACAACCTCCCTTCTGTTTGTAAGAAATTCATATGCAAGATTTATCTTACTCTTTTTCTGGTGTGTCGTGGAGATACTGCCTTACAGACAAAGAACGCAGCAGTTTTTTTGCTTGTGACTATGTCCAAGAAGTAGATAAAGATGGCCAATCCTATCATGTACAAAACGTATGTTCTTAACCATAATATTAGATGTGTAGGATTTGGTCCTTATTCATTTACAGCCCCTCCCTACTCCCCTCTCTGCATTTCTGGTCTCGGGTTGGAGCATGCTTTTAAAATTTATTGTCTCCTTCCTTGGTCTCTTGCCTTCCTGATCTTCACCTTCCACATGCTAATGAAGGCCTTAGATGGGTTTATCAGCTCACAGGATTGGGGGTAAAAGGAAGGTATTTGTTGGCCTGGGAAAGTTTTGGGTATTGAGCTGCTCAACTTCTGCTGGCTTTGAGTCTTAAATTTAGAGGAAGTTGGGCCTATCCCTACAGCTTCTAACATTATAGTAAGTACATAATCTTCATTTTAAAAATGTTAATTTAGAGTCCGATTAAAAGCTATGTTTACAAAACAGTGTAATTCTGCTTGCTAAAGTGTACTGATCTTTCACTTCAAATGGGTGAATACTGATCTTTCACTCTGAATGACATGGTAACCTTTAGGGCCTCCTCAAAAAATTATAAGCCTTGCACAGGTGAACTATGCTGTTTTTGTCTATAACCATGAATCAAGAAAAGAAGTTGTAACACTGATTTAGATATGCAGTCTTAAAGCAATAATGGAGCTGGAAAATGAAAGTGCATTAATTAAAAAAAAAAACATCTTATCATGGGGTGTCACAGGGTGAGAGATCTGTGGCACAAACAATTTTTGCGTTGCAGTGTGATTTTGTAATGTAGCATGTTTGGACCATTTAGGTAAGTGACTTGTTTTTTTAAACACTTTCAAATGCTAACTCCCTAGAGCAAAACGTTAACCTTCCTACAAGGGGCCTTAACTTCCTTGACCTAGTCCATACCCTAGTCCACACTAATAAAGACTCTTCTTTCCCTCTTATCTAACTATTTGAGTGGCCCCAGTCTCATTGACCTTGTACTCACTAATATGGTCCATTTGTGCTCTCTTTCCACTACCTCAATGTCCTTTAGTAAATCTGACCATAAATCTGTGACCTTCTCCTTCAAAACTGGTGGTGCTTTCTCTGTGAGTGCATCTATTTAGAAACTTTTCAAGGCTAACAATCTATAACTACTCAATGGTCAAAGGAAAACCTGCTGCAATCCTTCTCTGATAAATACTATTGCTAATGTTGTTGTCTATGTTTTTCACTTCTGCTTGCACTTAAATAATTGTAGTGAGAAAACACTTCCTCTACAAACCAAACATATTGGGAAATTTAATAACAGATCCTTGTGGTGTAATATTCATACCAGAAAACTAGATAACAATAGGAAAAAATACTTGATGCTTTTAGTAGGAGTAGGTCACATTCTATTTATATAAGACAACAAAGAGCTTAAGGATCCATTGATTGAAGTTTAAGGTTGACCAAACTTAACATAGCCACTACAAACTAAAGTAGTTATAAAATATTTTGACATTATGTCAGGAACTGAGAAATAATGCAAAATAATGCTCTAACCTTGTGTATAACAATACTACCTATTGAGACCCCAAGGAAAAACTAACATCCTAGCCGTCAAATTCAGTGCAAATTTTATACATCTTTATTTATAACTGTTCATATGATTACTCAGTTCCAGCTACCCCCTAAAATCACTATGGAGCTTGTATTTTATCTCTGTCTTAAACATTTAGAATACTGGACTGGATTCACGATGGCTTGCACAGTGTCTAAGAGTAGAGTAAGACTCCATGCAGACATCATGTCCGACGAGCGATCCAGTAACAACCTGCAGGGGTGTGCAAGAGAGCTCCTAACACATCTCTTACACGGACAGGGCCGGGACATGCAAATTACCTCAATTGCAGCTGAAAGGCATGCAAATGAGGTAGATTTTAGATTCAGGAAACCTGAACCTGTCCGAGTAAGAGTAGTGTTATCTGCAGAAATGTACTCAGTTGACAACTGAGTACCGTTCTGCAAATAGCAAAACGGAGCCGTGACAGCTCGAAATAAAGGTTGCATCCAGTAGAGGAAGCATGCCAATGGCCAAATATATGGCCATTGGCAATGTTTCCTGATGCAAAATGAAAAAAAAAATGTATTTATTTTTTTTTGTCCGATTTGTGATGTTTAAGCGTAGCGCAGCTTTGCAATAAAGGGCTGTGCTCTAAAAACCAGAAAACTAATAATAAAAATCCACAAATGTGGATTTTATGTGAATTTGTAATGTACAATGCAAGGCGATGGCAGGCTGAAGACAACATGGCTACCGAGTAGGGGTTGCTAAGGGGGGAACCCAGTCTAAGAGATGTAACCAAGCATTAGTAGGCAATCCTATGCAAATGAGGGTAAGGATAGTGAATCCCAAGTCTACATAGCAAATGAGCACAGTCAGTGGAGTGTAAGACTAGGATAAGGGGAGTAACAGAGTAGGATATAGGTGACATCATGAGGGGGTATGTATGAAAGAAGCTAATCTCATTGGAGCAGAGTGGCATGTGTTAGCTGTCATTTGCTCGTCACTGGAAGAGGTGTGTCAGTAGGTATCCTAGCTAAAGTCAAGAAATAGAAGGTGCACACTGTGTCCGCCCCCCTGAGGGAATGGAAAGGGAAAAGGAAGCACAACAAACAGTAGGAAGTTAACCAGGGAGAGTCAGCAGAGCTAGCAGGTGGAAATAATCAGAATCAGGCAATCACACAGGCAGTACACAAACCCAGCCCAGCCCAGCACTTAAAACTCTGAAAACAACAGCCCATTATGTTTCTGTCAAGAGACACTGCAACACTGGAGTTAACTAAGAGAAGTGAAAACTTAAAAAGCTTAACTGACAAAAAAAATGTTAGTGGCTGCAGTTGCAACCAGTGTCTACTGTTATTAATGTCAGTATTCATTGTGTAATACCCCACCTCTATACATGACGGCAATACTTTCTAAAGGGAGTGAGACTGACACAGCTAACATACATTGCACAATCATGAACTTGCATAGAACATATTTAAGAGCTATGGCGTCTGCCCCACTCAGATATGCTAGTGTTTGTAGTGCCCTGATACTGTGTGTGGTTTGTAAAGTGCCTCTGTAACGTTATTGTTTGCTAGAATTACTGCTTCTCTTATCACTGTCATGTAATGCAATTCCACAACACTGGCTGTTAAGGATTCACAGAACAGGCTTTGTCTAATGGTCTTTCTATTATTTCTTTACATTCCTTCATTGTAAGGAATGATATATTTATTACAGCATCAAATAATTTTATATCTGCTGTGGCTTAATAATAATTCATGCAGTATAGTGTGTCCAAGGTCTGGGGTTTGAGACAGACAGGGGTGTTTTATTTTGCAGATGAGCAGACTACAAGCTTTTTAGCTACAGGTAAAATGTTGAATAAATCAACTATGGTAGTGGTACTCAATCAGCAATATTCTGAAAGGTTACACTGGGCATGCTCACACACATGGGCATGTCAGAGTATAGCAATGGTCCATACCTATTAGGCAGTTACAGGTGTCAACCCAGGAACCACACACTATCCAGCAATCTGGCCTGTGCACACAGCTATATGACAATAGACACATATACAATATAATTGAACCCTGTCATAATCACATCTTTGCTGCAGATACCTAAGTTGTTCATAGAAAGTGGGGAAACGAAGATGATAAACACCTGCAAAGGTTATCATCAATAAACAGGTGTGAATCCTGAACATTATCATAGGTGCAGAGTCTGATCCTAGGCTATCTGCCCTAGGGCATGTACACACCTAGACAGAGTGTGTCTGGCATGTGCAACATATCCAAGTTGAATACTGTGCATGTGAAAAGTAGGTCACAGAAGATAGCCCATATATGTACAGTCCATTGTGCATCTGTGTAGCAGGGACACAGAAGATATCCCATGGCCAAACATACAATCACCCATACACCTGTCCAGCTGACTCACACAGAGCTATTGGACACCTTCCAACACACATGGCTCATTCCTGCAATTACTGCAGACATTACCATGACCAGTCAGACGATATCTGCAACCTACAAATGTGGCAGGTGAAAAAGAAACACCCAGTAAAGCATATCGCACGCCGTGTTAATGCCTGTCTCTGTAGTATCATAACATAGTTAGGAGTTTGAAACCTGCAAATGCTGAATGTGTGTGTGTATGGGGGGGGGGTGTTGTGTATGTGTGTCACATCCTTTGAGAGGAGTGGCCTTTTTGTAGACACAATGAAGGAGCTACATTCTTCTTTGGAAAGTCTGGTAATATCAGCATCCTACAAGTATAGCAGGTGGAGACAAATGCCCAGCCAAGCATGTAGCGTGTTGTGTTAATGCCTGTCTCTGTACTATCATAACATAGTCAGGTAGGGGTTTGAAACCTGCAAATGCTGAATGTGTGTGTGTATGAGGGAGTGTTGTGTATGTGTATGTGTGTCACATCCTTTGAGAGGATTCGTCTTCCTGTAGACACAATGAAGGAGTTACATTCTTCTTTGGAAATTCTGGTGATGTCAGCATCCTACAAGTATAGCAGGTGTAGAAAACTGCCCAGTAAAGCATAAAGCATGCCGTGTTAATGCATGCCTTTGTAGTATTATAACATATGTAGATAGGGGTTTGAATCCTGTAAGCGCTGACTGTGTGTGTGTGAACAATTCTGTTTGAAAGGAGTGGCCTTTTTGAAGACTGGGAAAACACACTAAAGATGTATATTCCTCTTTGGAAAGACTGATGATGTCTCCACCCTAGAAATACAGACGGAGAAAGGAAGCCTACCTGTAAAGCAAATAGCATGCTGCACTAATGCATCTCTCTCTCTCTCTAGTGTCATAGCATACTTAGGCAGGGGTTTGAATCCTGTAAGTGCTGACTTTGGGTTTGTCACTCTTGGACAATGGGGTGTGGGTTTTGCTTTTACTATGTTATGACATATTATGATTACAACAGTAAGTGCATTGCACACATCAGGTATCTGCGTGGCAAATATATATGTGTACATGTTCCCTTAATCAGTACATAGGTGTGAAGCCTGCATACTACATGAATACATTTGTTGCCATTGACAGGTTGTGCCGCTGTTTCTCAGATCGTAGGTCACATATGTATGTATGTGACAGGGCCATCCACTGTCGTGATCCGTGGCCAGGGTCATCTGTGCCACACACACCCATGACAGTTACTTAACAGTAGTGTGAGTGAGGGTATATGCCTGGGGTATATGTCAGACATGTTCATACACAACAACAACTGGCAATAATAGACAGTCTTTATAGGTGTACAACTGCCTTGTGGATATGCATCCAGGCCTCTAATGTCTCATGTGACACACCTTGGAACTCCGCAATACCTATGGATATGTGGATACCAAGGGACACATGACATAACATGAGGCTGTATGTACACATTGGTACCCAACATACATGTTGAGGGCTACCACCTATGTGGTACTGACAGGATAGTAAGTATAGTACATGTGGATGACTATGCCATAGTCGGCTTACTTCTATACAGCATGTATCAGATGACAGGCATCTGTCTATTTGATACCCTTGTGTAGGATATGTGTCCCTACAGTGCCCTGGTTGGCATGGCATGCACGTCTGCACATACACGTTGCACTGGATAAAGTGCTGCTAAACTTTGGGCAACCCTGTTTAGCTGGGTAAAGCACTGCTTAAATCTGGAGCCTTTAAAATATATATTTTCTTCAATAATAAATTGGCCATTTCACTGCTTTTTATAATATTTTAATCATATATGTCAGGTATTATTTCATATACTGATTTGGAACATAAAAAAATAAGAAGTGTAGTGGTGGGACTCAAACCTTGAATACCTACTCTTGGGGCTAACACTCTACCATTACACTACTGCTACTTAGCAGAAATGGTATAATTAGTTCTTATATGCTATTCGCTGTCACAATTGCTAACTGTGGTTAGGCAATGGGCACACCCGCACACACACGTGCAAATACGGGCAGCCATACCTCTCAACTGTACAGATTTTCGCAGAATGTCCACATTTTTGCCTTATATTTTTGGTCCATTTTTCATAAAATTGTGGCTTTCTGGCAAATTATTAAAGATTGAAGTTAGAAAATAATGACAGACATTTGAGTTTTAGACTTCATATCATACAGAACATGCATACTAATGCAAAACCTGTTATTCTATCAACTTTCTAACTTGTAAGAGCAATATTTAAAACATATCCCTATTTGTACCAGTTTTTTAATGGCTTTGTCCAGATTTCTTATTCTAAGAGGTTGAGAGGTATGCAGGCTGCTATATCGTGGATTAAAAATAAAAAATAATATTTTACGTTTTATAACTTTGATTGGGGTTTCCAGTGTCAGGGCGTATGCTGTTGGGTGCAAGTACATTTGAGTGACCTTGCTCTTGTGTGCTGACATTTTGCTTTGTAACAACTTGCAGGGGGGTGAACATTTAGACTGCTCAACAGTAGGACACGCCCCTTCTTTCATACTCAGTCTGTGTAACAGTTACTGATGAGTCAGTGTGCCCTCATGAATATTCATGGATCGCTGATGTCATACTGTTCAACTGCAGCCTCCGTGTAAGACTTATTAAGTCTTACACGGAGGATTTGTGAATCCTGCCCACTGTGATCATGGGCCACAATAATGTACTGTTTGCTTGATATTTACTGACAATTATGGATTACCTTAAACTAAGCCTCTCAATGGGTTAGATTCATGATGCCTGGAAATTAAAAAAAGATCGAAGAACATTCAGAATGAGGACTAATAACCAAAAATATAATGAATGTTAGGAGTACAGGGTCATAGACCACCGAGGTCTGTAATTAAAATCCACTCATCTTTAATAAGAATACATAAAAACAGTAAAAACATTAAGTGCTTTCATCCCCAAAGAACATGGAACTTCAACAGAATAACCAATAATGGGTAAGCACATTCTTACATAAGGAAAATTGATCATGTGATAAAACTAATTAAATAGTGTTAATCAAATCTCAACTTAATTTCAAGCAACAGCCTGTGAGTCCACAAAAGACTCAGATAAACAAAATATAAAAAATGCAAATCATCTCCCTAAAAATTATTGTTATAAATCATTAATATATTATCGAGATTATATTTTTTCTGATTTGTGTTTGAGCATAGGTTGTAATGAAAAACATTTGTTTAAACCAGGAGTGTCTGTGCATTTAGCTTCAACTGGGGATACCATTTCTTTGTGTTCCAACTTCATTGCCCAATCTCCACCATGAGGGTTAATATCCACTTGTTCCAAAATTGCAAACCGAAAAGTGCTAAATAAATCATTTGATGTTAAGTGTTTAAAGAAAAAAAATTGTTAAAATTCTTCTTGATATCAAATAAGTATTCATAGGTTAGTACTAGGCCAACCACCCTTGCGAGCCATTTTAAGCCTAGCCAGTTATTTTCTGTGAAATTCAAACCCTGTACCTTGTGTTTATAAGGCAAACATCTTAAACATTAGGCCACCCTTCTAACCCTTATTTCACACAGACACTTTTCAGTTTTACCTGTATAAAAACAAGAACACCCTAAACATTTAGCAATATACACCACCCCTTTAATTTCACAATTACCTCTGCAAAAATGTATTACAGATTTCAAGCTATTATCTAATTCACGGTGATATCTTTCAATAATGGACCCGGTACCTGTAATGGTATGGCAGTTGAAGATAAATGCCACAGACCCCGCCTGGTATATATATATATATATATATATATATATATATATATATATATGGTTCCCTATCAGAAGCCTGAAACACTATAAGCCTGAAAATCAAAATCCTGAAAACTATAGACTGAAAGTTCAAAATCCTGAAAGCCCAAAATCCTGAAACTCAAAATCCTGAAAACACAAATAATGCTAATATGTCACTATAAAGACACTAATATCTACCAACTGACCCTGACCCTAATCCTAACCCTAAGGTCCGTCACTATCGCACACTCACCTGACCCGCGCCCTAACCCTAACTCACTTAAACCGCCCCTAACCCCAATATTTGTCACTATTGCATACATGCCTAACCTGCGCCCTAAGCCTAACTCACTTAAACCGCCCCTAACCCTAACATAAAAAAAAAACGCACACTTACCTGAACCCAACGCATGACCCAACACCACAGGGCTAACAATAGCAAAGCCACAATGACATCAGTATGTCCATTTTGTGTTTTCAGGATTTTGAGTTTCAGGATTTTGGGCTTTCAGGATTTTGAACTTTCAGTCTATAGTTTTCAGGATTTTGATTTTCAGGCTTATAGTGTTTCAGGCTTCTGATAGGGAACCATATATATATATATATATATATATATATATATATATATATATATATATATATATATATATATATATATATATTAGTGATGTCCTTACTGTTTACTGCTTATTCTGATGAAGTCCCATGTTCTTATGGTACTTACTCATGGTTCTTATGCTCTCTGGTATGTATCCCAGAGACTACCCTGTCTCTTGAACAGGCTCCACATCCACGTGAAGCAGAGTTCCTACCTAACCCAATCCTAGTGTAACTTGATCAACCAAATACAGGCAGGATGCTGCACAAGGGTTATGTACAATGTCAGCAGTTTAATAAATCCATTAAATAATCATTTTCAGTAGAAACCAAGAACTTTATTCTTAAACCTTTACAAACTTATTTAAAATCACAAAAATAACAACTGGAATTTGTTAATTTATTAAGAATAAGCACTTTTGTTTCAAGATTTTGAAACTTCATCAGATAAAATAACATTTGAACACACTTCCTTTTATATATTAAAATTTAGTCATGTTATTTCCACTCAGTCAATACACCCCCAGCATCAACCAATTATAACATTTCTCCTCAAAACCACTTTATAAAATAAAATAATTAAAAAAAAATTACAACCATAAAGTTAGGTCATAATAAATATGATTTCAAGAAATATAAATAATCTTTGCAGATCTCTAAGTTTCAGCATACATGCAATTGATATCTATTAATTTAACCCGGGCCAGTGAGCTGCATCAAGATGCATTTGCCCCCATAACTGACACTTTTCTAAAACTAAAGTCCATGTCTACCTCTCTCATTCATCATTAAACTTTCTAAAACAATACATTTGAAACTATACCCTGGTTTATCCATACAGTGCTTAGCTAGGCATTATAGGTTCATAGGTTCATGGGTTCATACTAGGCTATCTGCCCTAAGGCATTTATAAGCCTAGCCCAAAGTTTTGTGGCTTACGCCACCCCTTATATGAAAAAATACTGTGCCCATTAGTTTGTTGTGCCTCTGTCCAGCAGTGACACAGAGATGATTCCCAGGGTAAACCTACGATCTTCCATCCACAGGTCAAGATTTCTCTTGAACAGAGCCAGCGAGGTGCTCTGCCTCACATGGAAAGGGATTTTATTCCACAGCATAGGGAGTCTCTGAGTGATAAATCTATCCCTCCAGCATGTCCTATTTATATCCGTGCTAAGGTTTAAGTCGCTTGCTCTAGTGGTTTTGGTGGATTTGGATTTTTTGAGGTGGAGCATGTCCATTAATTCCGGGTTGGACATGGCCTTGTATGTCAGGCACATGTCACCTCTGAGCAGACGGTATGTGACTGAATAGAGCTGGAGTTTCCTCAATCTGGCAGCATATGACAGATTTTGGAGTCCCTTTATCCTTTTGGTGAGGAACTTTTGTGGTCTCTCCAATTGCTGCAGATGTCGGGTGAGATACATCCCGAATGGGGCATTGTACTCGATCATTGGTCTGATAAGTGAAGAGTACAGGGGGACAATGACCTCACTAGATCTAGATGTGAATCCCTTCATGATCAGGTGGGCAATGTAGAAGGTCTTTCTAACCACTTTAGCAACGTGAGTGTCAAAAGAAAGGCCACTGTCAACCTGGGTCCCCAGGTCCCTGATAACCTCTTCTTTGCTTAGTGGATTGCCACCTATATGGTAGCTTGGGGTTACCTTGTTTTTCCCGAAGGGTATGACTATACATTTTTTGGCATTTAACTTCAGGCCATGGCTCTGGCACCAGCTATCTGTTTCCGTGAGCCCCTTCTGAAGGATATCCGTGTCCGATGCACTTTCCACTATGGCGCCCAGTTTGCAGTCGTCTGCAAACTTTGTCAGCCAAAGTCCTCCCATGTTGGCCTGTACTTCTGAGAAGTAGATGCCGAACAATAGCGGGCCAAGGACTGAGCCCTGTGGGACACCACTTGTGACCGGCTTGGAGTCTGACATAGCGCCAGCAACTCTAACCCTGTGGGCTCTGTCCTTAAGCCAGTTTGCAACCCATCTTGTGACATATGGGTTTACATTTAAGCTGGTAAGTTTTTCTACAATACCCGAGTGGGGTATTGTGTCGAAAGCCTTTGCAAGGTCAAGGTAGGCTGTATGGACTGCCTTTCCCTCATCAATGGCCTTGGTGACTGTTTCGAAGAAGTCGACCAAGTTCAAAAGGCATGATCTGCCCTTGACGAAGCCAAACTGGGTCGGGTCCAATGTCTGCAAGTCCCCTATATCTTTGTTTATGAGCTCCATTATGATCCTCTCCATAGCTTTGCAGACTAGACTTGTTAAGCTTATGGGGCGGTAATTACCAGGGTCCGTAGAGGCACCGCCTTTGTGGAGTGGGACCACAGTTGCCGTACACCACTCCTTGGGCACGTATCCTGTGGCAAGGCTGAGATTAAACAGCTGCCTTATGTGAGGGTTTAATTCCTCATTTAGCTTATGTAGCACACAGCCGGGGACACCATCCGGTCCCATTGATGCTGTGTTTTTAGCTTTAGAGAGAGCAGCTTTCATCTGCGCATTTGCGATGTCTGGGAGGCTACACTCCGCTGGGATAGTTATCTCTCCCTTAGGGGGGGAGAGGGGGGTGAAGTTTGCACTGAACCTGTCTGCCAGTATGTTGGCAATGTCTGTGGGTTCAGTGATTTTTGTATCATGTTGGACTAATTCTGAGCATATCTGGGAGTTTCCACCCAGGTTCCTAACATAGCTGAAAAAGGCCTTATGATTGTCCTTTTAATCCATGGCAATTTTTTTCTCAAAATTGGCCTTAGTTGATTTTATGAGTGCTCGTATTTTTTTACTAATAATGATCAGGGGTGACTTTCCTTTTATGGATTTTGTTCTATCATGTAATAGCTTTCTCCTCTTATTGTAAAGTTTGTTAATGGCTGGGGTCCACCAGACTGGACGTTTGCCCTTTGTGGAAAGAGTCTTGGTTTTATTTGGGATTGCCTGATCCATGCAGTCCTGGAGGTGTTCATAGAAGGCATTTGTAAGGGCTTCCGCAGCTTGGGTTGTAGTTTCCACTGGCTCAGGGGCCTTGAAGGATACCACACCAGTCTTGAGTAGTGTGAAGTTTGCTTTAGAGAAGTTCTTCACTGTGGTCTTTTTGTTGGGGGTGGGGGTGGGATGTGGATTTCCAGTGAGATTAGTTTATGATCAGATCTCACCAATGAGGGATATACTTCGGTGTGGAGCATTTTGTCCCCATGTTTGTGATAATGAGATCTAGTATATTTTCTCCTCTCGTGGGAACAGTGACTAGCTGTTCCATGGCATTTGAATTTATGAACTCCAGGAACTGTTGGGCTAGAAAGTTAGGGCTTGAGTAATGTTCCCAGTCTATTTTCGGGTAGTTGAAGTCACCCAATATGATGGTGTTTGGAGATACATTTATACCCTCCAGTGTCTTCAGGAAGGCTGTGTGGGGTTCCTGAGTTTGAGAGGGTGGCCTGTAGCATGCTACAATTTGTAGAGCAGTTTTGCCTATGGTTAGTTGCACCTGGATGGTTTTCGAAGCTTCGTGCATTGCCACCAACCTGGAGGTGTGGGTATCCTTTATGAATATGGATACACCCCCTCCTTTTGTGGTGTGGTCTGGGTTTTGGGTCCGGAACGCATGATATGAGGTAAAACCTAATAGTGCCGGGGTGCTCTCAGGAGCCTTGAACCAGGTTTCAGTTACAGCACAGACATTGATGTTCTCCATACTGAGAAGGGCTTTGAGTGCATGCATTTTGAGATTTAGACTTCTGGCATTGAGCAGCATTACCCTCAGTTTCTTCCCATTTTTATTTTCTAGGGTGGTAGGTTAAGAATTTGAGCCTTGCCTAAAAAAGGCACTATGGGGGTGGCAAGAGCCTTCGCCAATATCCGGAATCCCAGGGGTGACAGGTGCAAGCCATCCCTTACGAAGCAGCATGGCTTCTCAAGCATGTCATCCCAGGCAGACAGACACTGGATCCCCTTTGAATGACACCAGACATTAAGCCAATTGTTAAAGCTGATCATTTTGTCTCTATATTGTGGCATCATTCTTGGTGAAGGAAGGATACTGCTCGGGGTCAGGGTCATACCTGCCTGGGCTACATAATCAGAGAGCTCCTCTATGTCTCTTTTCATGTAGTCCAGGGAGGTACGTCTCAGGTCGTTCACACCAGCATGGACAATGACTGTGTCATATCTGTACTTGCCGTGGAGTGACCCTAGTGCTTGTGTTATGTGGCGGATTCTAGCGCCCGATAGGCAGCTTACTGTGACCCTCTCCTTGTTCAGCCTGGTGAGTGGGACGTCAGTGTGTCTGACTATGAAGTCACCTATGACAAGTATGTTTGGTGTTGCATTTGGCCTTAAGGGCTGTGACTGCTTTGACACTGATTTTGTGGTTTATGTGTTCCTTGTGGGGTGTCTTGAGGTAGCAGTTGTTTGGGTGTCTGCTTTGCAGGCCTCTGCTGTTTAGGTAAATTTTTACTCAGAGCCTCCGAGTATGTCTTTGTGTGTTTATGTGTTTGATTCAGTGGTGTGGTAGCATTATATGAGGCTGGTTTTGTGGTGTGTGTAGTTGCCTTCTCCTCCTGTCTGGTCTTGCCAGTCCTGAGTTGAGAGAGCTCAGCCTCCAGTTTGGCTAAATAGCTGCATCTCTACAAGTATTTGTGTTATGTGGGAGGAGGAGAGGGTTGTCTGTGTACATGAGGCAGTTATAACATTGCCTCAAGATTCCCAGATTCACCAGCTGGACCAGAGAGGAGATTGACAACTGACCTTTGGACATGCTAGAATAATATTGGGAATTCCTTAATAATTGAAAACAAGGGCCAGTGGGGAGTGAGGGTGTAGTGCTTTTAATTTTTAGTGCTGACTTATATAATTGCGTTAGTGAGCAAGTGCCAGGTAACTTGAGTGCAATGTGTTACAAGTAACTAAATGCAAAAATGACAAACAGTAACTTTCTTTCAAGTGAAACAAGGAAATAAGTACAGTAAGCAATGCAGATATCACTAGTGATCCACAGAAGCGCTGAGAAGCTGCGTATTAGGTGGAATTAGCATTCCAGGGAAATAACAAGCAAACAAACAACAAGCATATAAACAAAGCTAGATTCAGCAGGCCTGGATCTAGTCTATGCTACAGCAAACAAGGTGTACCAATTTCAGTAAGATACAGTTTAAATATTCAGGCACTATAAACCTTTAACCAGAAATTCCCAGCTCAGAAGGGCAGAGTCCAGCCTCTTCTCCCACAAGAGTGCAGACCACGAACCTTCTTAATGTAAAATAACTGGCCTGAAGCCCAAGTGCTTAAACCAGAACTAATACACTTGGACACTGGACTCTCAATTAGCAGGTTCCCAACTTAGAAGGATGAAAGCTACCTGTCCTGCCACCACAGTGCTTGCCACAAACTTTCCTAATGTAAAACAACTGGTCTGAAGACCAAGTGCTTAATCCAAAAGACTTAGAATGATACACTTTCCCAGCTCAGAAGGGCAGAGTCCAGCCTCTCCTCCCACAAGAGTGCAGACCACAAACCCTCTTAATGTAAAATAACTGGCCTGAAAGCCCAAGTGCTTAAACCAGAATTAATACACTTTTAGAATAACAGACACTGAGCCCTCAATCAGCAGTTCCCAACCTAGAAGGATGTAAGCTACCTGTTCTGCCACAACAGTGCAGACCACAAACCCTCTCAGTGCAAAACAACTGGACCGAAGCCCAAATGTTTAAACCAAAAGGCTTAGAATGAGTTACACCAAGCAGTAATAAATACAATTGAGTATTTTTAAGATGATGCAAAAGTAAAATGAAGTAGGTAGAAACACAAGTACAGTAAAAGCAGATGAAATTTTTTTTTTATTTTTTTTTTATCTGAACAAGTGCTGAGATCAAAGAAACATATTTGAGTGCTGAAACTAGAAAACTGGCTAGTTATAAGAAAAAAAACAAGCTAGAAGGCTTCCCTCAACACAGAAGGGCTTGGGGGCTCAGAAGCCTACAAATAGTCTATACCACTTAACAGGAAAGGCAGGAAATAAGCTTAATTTTTTTGTCTGTTTCCCAGATGCTCTCTTTGTACACAGTAGGAGTGCCTGAAATCAGAATATGATCTCACTGCACTCAGTTGAGTGAGAAAATGAGATGGGCCCAGAGGCAGGCTGAGGGGCGGGCAGTTTCAAGGCCACTAAGATTAACACCAAAACAAAAACAGGGAGGGTGGGTGGGAATAACTGAAGAGCAGAGTTAAAACTGCCAGTTCAGTTAAATATTCCTTCAACACAGTTTAAATCAAATTAAATACTGTATTTTTTTATAAAAAAGTGCAGATAAAGGTACTTAAATTCTCTTATACGTCCAGTTGAATATAAACAAGTTCTTAGCCGGCCAAAGCTGAGGTTTTTAAGCAGAAAATATTTCACACTGTACCACTTAAATAGGCAAGGACAGGAAATCAAAGAATGTGGCTACCCCCACACCTGTAATTACTAGCAAATAACAAAATTCAGCAAACACTAACTTCAGTTCAAGTTACTGAATAGCAGAGTTAAAACTGCCAGTTCAGTTAATATTCCTTCAACACAGTTTAAATCAAATTAAATACTGTATTTTTAAAAAAAAAGTGCAGATAAAGGTACTTAAATTCTCTTATACGTCCAGTTGAATACAACCAAGTTCTTAGCCGGCCAAAGCTGAGGTTTTTAAGCAGAAAATATTTCACACTGTACCACTTAAATAGGCAAGGACAGGAAATCAAAGAATGTGGCTACCCCCACACCTGTAGTTACTAGCAAATAACAAAATTCAGCAAACACTAGCTTCAGTTCAAGTTACTGAAGAGCAGAGTTAAAACTGCCAGTTCAGTTAAATATTCCTTCAACACAGTTTAAATCAAATTAAATACTGTATTTTTTTTAAAAAAGTGCAGATAAAGGTACTTAAATTCTCTTATACGTCCAGTTGAATATAACCAAGTTCTTAGCCGGCCAAAGCTGAGGTTTTTAAGCAGAAAATATTTGACACTGTACCACTTAAATAGGCAAGGACAGGAAATCAAAGAATGTGGCTACCCCACACCTGTAATTACTAGCAAATAACAAAATTCAGCAAACACTAGCTTCAGTTCAAGTTACTGAAGAGCAGAGTTAAGAACTGCCAGTTCAGTTAAATATTCCTTCAACACAGTTTAAATCAAATTAAATACTGTATTTTTTTTTTTTTAAAAGTGCAGATAAAGGTACTTAAATTCTCTTATACGTCCAGTTGAATATAACCAAGTTCTTAGCTGGCCAAAGCTGAGGTTTTTAAGCAGAAAATATTTCACACTGTACCACTTAAATAGGCAAGGACAGGAAATCAAAGAATGTGGCTACCCCCACACCTGTAATTACTAGCAAATAACAAAATTCAGCAAACACTAGCTTCAGTTCAAGTTACTGAAGAGCAGAGTTAAAACTGCTAGTTCAGTTAAATATTCCTTCAACACAGTTTAAATCAAATTAAATACTGTATTTTTTTTTTAAAAAAGTGCAGATAAAGGTACTTAAATTCTCTTATACGTCCATTTGAATATAACCAAGTTCTTAGCCGGCCAAAGCTGAGGCATTAGTTATCTTTTTCATTTTTGTCTCTCTAATATACTCATAAGTTCTATTTTTAAGTTTCCTTTCCATTTTGCCTATATAAAAACATGAGAAATTAGAACATAAAACATAATACACCACTCTGTCAGAATTATAGGAAAATGTTCCATGCAGTTTCACTTTTTAATCCTTAAGTCTTATTTCATGAGCCTCAAGAATGTAAGAACAATAAGAATGACTACTACCTTTTTTCATGGGCATTGTTGAAAATACTATAGGACACATATCAAACATATCTTTCAAATTCCTCCCTTTCCTGTAAACAATGTAGGGACCATCCTCCACATACTCCCTAATATATCTGTCATGGTTTAAAATCTCTCAGTTCTTAAGTAAAACTTTCCTAATCTGATAACTATTTACAAAAAGTGGTGATAAAAGCATAAAGCATTTACATAATGGTGACCCAACAACCAACAGAAGAAACTACAGACACCCATAAGTGTCACAAGCTTTACAGCTAGTGCTATGGAACATATTATTTCTGATCTCAAAAATGTAGACATTGAAATTCTCTTAACTCATCCCATCATGAGTTTGGCATTCCCAAAACTAGGTTCTGTTTCCTTAACCTTGTTAACATCTTTGAAAAAGCCAGAGAAGCAGTGCATGGTGCTTATAATAGGTTCATAGATTAGTACTAAGCTAACTGCCCTTGCAAGCCATTTTAGGCCTAGCCAATTATCCCTTGTGAGACTCAAACCCTGCACTTTGTGCTTGCAAGGCAAGCACCTTAACCATTAGGTCACCATCCCAACCCTATAAATTAGTACTAGGCTAACTGCCCTTGCAAGCTATTTTAAGCCTAGCCAATTATCCCTTAGGAGACTCAAACCCTGTATTTTGTGTTTGTAAGGTAAACACCTTAACCGTTAGGCCACCCTCACAACACAAAGTATATGCTAACCTGGGTAAACCTTTTGATACTATTTCCCACATGGGTATTATTGAAAAGCTTGTAAATGTGTCTATCAGTCCATATGTTGTTTGGTGGAGAGCTGATTAGAAAAAAATTGATAGAACCCATAAAGAAAGAGTTGTGGATACCACCTCTATAAGTCAAAAGGTTAGAAGTGATTTCCCACAATGACTATCTAGTATTTAGCATTTACTTCTCAGGCCTCCATGCTAATACCACTAATCTATGGTTATCTAAATTTGCAAATGACTGACTGAAAACTGGGAGTTGTCCTTTAATCATCTATTGTCACTCAATTGATCTTTGAGGGTGTAGACTGTGCCATCAATTGGTGCAAGGCCAATGGTATGAAACTAAACGCACACCTATGAACTTATGAACCCACACACACACACACACACACACACACACACACACACACACACACACACACACACACACACACACACACACACAAAGAAAAATACACATCTTACCACCTAGATGACACTCCCCTCTAAACTGATGCTGTAATCATAGATTTAGGTACCTTTGTCAATAAATCTTTGTATTTGGACCATCATATTTTCACAGTAGTTAGGATTTTTTTTAATCTGGGCCAACTAATATCAAAGGGCATCTATCACCTCTCTTTACAAATATTCATATATTATCACAGCTGTTATTGAATATACTGTCCCCTTTTGATATGTACCTGTTGAATCATGTCAATCCACTTGAGAACCTCAGGAATTCCTATATCAATTGATTACTCATCAAAAATCCTTAGTTATCATGATATACCTGCAACCATTTGATGCATTAGGTTTGCTATATACCGCCTCCTTGTAATCTGTGTTTTAGTCCTTCATGCCATGAAAGATGCTACGCAACTTGATCTCCTGCATCTTCACAGAACAAATGGGTAATCAAATGTCGCACAAATAACTCAGATCTTCATCAACTAAGTAATGAGACACATTGGCATGATAGACTGATTCCCCATCTATGAAATAAATTTCCGCCATGTGTAGACAGTGTAGTACACTTAGCACTTTCAAGGTCAGGCTTGAGGAGTAGATGGGTAGCCACAAATTCTCCCAGTGTAGCTGTCCTCAAGGCAGGAGAACAGTATTGAATTATGGTCTTGTTCATCTAGGATCAAAATGGTCTGAAGAGTGATCACTTGGTATCCACCAATAAATCTACAAACCTATGTATGACTGATATTATTTGTTTATGTTCCT
This sequence comes from Protopterus annectens, assembly GCF_019279795.1. Taxonomy (NCBI): domain Eukaryota; kingdom Metazoa; phylum Chordata; order Ceratodontiformes; family Protopteridae; genus Protopterus; species Protopterus annectens. The sequence continues at coordinate 390,027,319 of NC_056730.1, read as the reverse complement.
TTCTTGCAGTCACATACTTGCTCTAGCGAATAATTCATTGGTGTTACTGGTTGCATTATCATTTTGATTTATTGGGTTTTGTTTTATTTCAACATTGTATGACCTATAAGGACATTAGAAATGTGAAAGAGAAACTGCTTCCAATGCTTTCTGCAGGTTAAGGCAATGGCTTGTTACATTTTGCTCCAAGTGATCTCCTGTCTAAATGCATATTTGTAAAACATTTTTTTGCAAAGATGACCAGTGTAACTTTAATGATATATACATTTTATTCCATAATTTTTATTTCTTAATTGATGTGGTAGTGACTGGGGAGTATCCTGTACTGAGAAAACCATTAAGATCATAATTCTGTTCAGTTAACCACCTTGGGGTGTGCCATTTCAACTAGTAGCACTCATAACTTATTTTAGTGGGTACTCACTTGATGCAGGAATGGTTAATAAAATGCTTCAGCCATCTTGAAATCTTTTAGCCTGCTGTGAATTCTGGTCCATATGAGTAACTTGCCATCAGCTTATAACCTGACATCTATACAACTCTCCAGCTACAGACCATTTACAAATTTAGACTTACCCATCTTACTCGGTTCAGAAACCATGAAACAATTGGGAGAATGGAAAATTAAGCCTAACCTCAAATGCAGTGCCATCTTTATGTTCTGTGTAGGAGTTTGCCCATTAAAGGGGAGAAGGGACACATATTTTTGTCTGTTAACTCTCTGGTGCACAGTGTCAAGTCACAAAGGGAATTTTTTAAAGATGGTTCTGGGTTTTGGATTCTGTCTTCTGCGAGCATATTCCATTATCCTCCCCAGATTGAAACATCTGCTGTGGGGTGCTCAGTCACCTACAGGTCAGCTGTAAGTTCTTACAACAGTTATGAACTAATATCCAAGATAATGACAGATACAGGATAATCAAGTTTGAACTGGATGGTGTGTAATACTGGTTAATACTTCATTTAATTAATATTGGTTTACTACTGTTAGCTTTTATTTATTTACTACATTAATTATAATTTTTGGCTTGAAAAATGCTTAAGCTTAAGCAATAAGGGTTATTTTTTGCCAGAGAGGTGTATCTTATTGCCATAATTTTTTTCAGAATACAAAAAATGCATTATACACATCTAAAAACTTTGGTCGATATTAACATTAAAAGGGAATAATACCAAGACTTAAAACATGTCGCTTGACCTTATATAGGTGTTTTTATTTCACACTTAGCTATTCATTCATGACACACTGCTGTAATAACTACTTTACATTGTCTGTTCAATTTCTGACTCTTGCCTACAGAGGCTGACCAATAAAAAGGAGCTGTTAATGTGGAAGTCTGACGAGCTTGAGACTTAAAAAAACACATTCACCATCCCTCAAACTAAACAGGAAAAGCATGTATGAAGTATTTCATTTTGATTTGATTATGTATGTTTTATATATATATATATATATATATATATATATATATATATATATATATATATATATAAATATGTATTTCACTTGCCACAGTGTAATGTATGACACTGTAATGCAGTAATGTGTGGTACTGAGGGTTCCTGTTAGATGAACGAATGATCAAAATGTCAAGTACAACATGCTCAAAACACTTTGATTGATTGTTCATCTAATCAAACACTGAAAAAGACAAAAAACGGAGTTCTGAAAAGTTTTAGTTGGCCATGGTGGCGAGTGTAGCTTGTGACATAAGGATGCTACACTGTCTGGAATGGCTAGGTAAGTGAATTCCGTACTTGTGTGTGTATGTGTTGTGATTACCAGGTAATTGCCCTTTCCCCAATGTAGAGTGATCTTGGAGTTGGTATATATAGTTAGGGGGGGGGTGGGGGCACAGCCCCTCACATTCTTTTAAAAGTAGAAGAGTATGTTTAGGTTTGAAAGTTGTTGAATGATGTGAGAATGTATAAGTTTATATGTATTAGTTGTATGTGCGTGTGTTGCACGTTAGTGTAGGGAAGGTGTGGGACAAACAAAACTTTTCGGAACTCCAGTTTTCATTATTTTAAGGGTTCAGTTAGATGAACGTTCAGTCAAAGTGTGTCAAGCATGTTGTATTCAACATTTTGATCATTCGTTCATCTAAAATAGACCCGATTAATGTATTTTATATGTATTCAATATGTAAAATTTCTGTTTTTCTGTTGGAGCTTTACTCTTCAGGCCTCCGCTGAAAGCAGGCAATTGTAGCCCAGTCGGACAAACCCGGTCAGCAAATATAAAATAAATAAATAAATAAATAAATAAATAAATAAATAAATGTTAAGTCAGAAGCATCTGTCTAGAAAATGGAGCTGAGTAGACTAATCCTCCACAGCCTTACTACTATCTTTCTTCTGTTTGTGAACCCCTTTTGTAAACTAACAGTTTCTTCATACTATTAAGTACAGCAATTCCTAGATATGACAATACAGACTTCAAGCGTAATCTTACTACCTACCAAGAATGCTTGACTGTCAGCTGCTATTGCTAAGAAACTGGGATCAGATGAAGACAATGTGAAATTCTGTGCAGAGATGTCACTTAGTGACTGCAAATCAACAGAGTGGACTTTGGATTTCAAATTCACCTACCTGCATTTCTTTACCTTTACATAATGCATTCACCTGATGCCTATATATTATTGTAGCTGCATAGTATTTGCACTGATGGTTAATCTTTCACAAGACAAATTTCAGATTGTATTGCTTGCAGCTGAAGTGCTTTGGTATGGGAAGTCACTTTCTGGTAGGAGTAATCATCACTGACTTAAGCAGTCAGAAAAAAAAAAACTGATTGACTGATTGACCATTGAAGGACAGCAGCAGGTGATAGTATCATAGATGGAGAAAGAAGTAACCATGCCAGTGGTTTACCTGCATTGCTTCTTTTACATTTTTTAAATTTTTATAACTATGCTCTTTCTCTTTTAAACCATTTCTCTTTATGGTTCTCAAAAAAGTTGGTCTAACAACATATAAAACTTAAGGCTTCCTGTTTATCACCATTACAATTACAGGTAGAGTTGGATAAAATGTGCAGGCTTCTCTTTGCTGTCATACCTGTAACGTGGTAGTCATCAAGAGAGAATATAAAGAAATGGAGTTAAAATGGCACGCAACTTATAGAGACTACCACTTTGACAATTTATGGATCACATTTTCAGCTAACACCTCAGCTGGGCCTGAGCTTGAGCTCAAACTCCTACTTATACAGATGGAGAAAGTGCACTTATTGTAATAATCTACCATTTTGCACTTTGGTTTGTTAATGTTTAACAGTAAAGCTACTGATAAAAGTTTGGTTTTCATTCACATTATCTTCACCCCTTTATACACAAACACACACACACGCACACACACACACACACACACACACACACACACACACACACACACACACACACACACACACACACTCTCTCTCTCTCTCTCTCTCTCTTTCTCTTGTCTCACACACACAATCAACAAAGTATTACTGTTTACATAATCACGTTTTTGTTTGTCTTTTTTTGGTAAGCCAAATGCAACACTGCATTTTGAGCAGGATTCTGAAGAACTATTATATTCACAGTTTAAAGGGATGATGTGCAGACATTTATAAAGGAATGCAATTGAACTTTTGGTACATTTATAATATTTTTTGTGACAGTGCAGATCTTCTTATTTATACTTCCTATGAAGTGCAAAGGCAGGCAGTGTGTTTTGACATTTTTTTCTTTGCAAAGAAACATTGTAACAAATCTACATTTTATCCCATTGTGTCATGATTTTATAAGTCCCAGTACAATATTTTGCAAAAGAAGACCTGCTGCCACAAGAGATAATCCTCTATATTCACTATGCCCTGCACGGGATGCAGGATCAGTGCAGGAGCTCTAGCAGGCAATATGTCTGCTGTGCGATCCAAGAACAGCCCGCAGGGGTGTGCATGAGAGCTCCTGCACTAATCCTACACGGACAAAGCCCTTGTATGCAAATCGACACATTTGCAGGTGAAATCCATGCAAATGAGGTGATCTTGCATTCCAGGAAGCTTGCGACCGTCCATGCAGGACTAGTGCAATCAGCAGAAATGTAATCGGTTAGTAACCGAGTACATTACTGCAAAATCAAAAACGGAGCTGTGACAGCCCCAAATAAAGGCCGCATATCATTGTGGAAGCATGCCAGTGGCCAAGTATAAGGCCACTAGTTTTGCAAACAAATCAAAAAAAAAAAAAAAAAAATCAACTTTTATTTTTTTGTCGCTGAACTTGGCTGTTTAAGCATAGGGCAGCGGTGCGCAAATGAGATCGGGGGGAAAATAATAAAATAAACCTAAAATAAGTATTCTAACTAAAATCAGCATTCTGCCATGCAAGTCAATGGCAGGCAGGAGACAATTCGGCTAGTGAGTAGTGGTTGCTAATGGGGAAGGCTCAGTGTGAGGCATGTAACTATGCATTAGCAGGCTATCCCATGCAAATGAGGGGAAGGATAGTGAATCCCAGTTTTCTCCAGCATGTGGGTCAGCTCCCAACAGTGTAAGAGTAGGAATACTCTGGTGCAAGCCTAGGAGTTAGGTGACATCATGGGGGGTGTGCCAGGAATATTGTAAGTGAATTGGAGCCCTGTGGCCAGGGTCTGCTCCTAGTTTAGTGGAGCTTAGCTAGGGGGTGTGTCTAAACCTGCATAGCACACTTTACAAAACCTAAGTGGGTGTGTGCACCACGCACTGGGATTTAAAGGAAGAAAAAGAGGTGAAATCTGGAAAAAGCAGCAGTGTGTGCATTTGAGCACTCTGTTTGCGCAGCATACACACGGGCTTAAACAGGAAGGCAATGGGAAGGGAAAACAGCAGTAGGAAGGTAATCTAGGAAAACTAGCTTAGCTGGCAGGTGAAATGTTTCGGAATCAGCCAATTACACAGGCAGCAGACCAGCCCAGCCCAGGACACTACTATAAACTAAGCGGAACACCTTCCCCTCTGGTTTTCGCACAACCTACACCACTGGTGTAAACAAGCGGGGATCATTTAACACCCACAACAGTAAAATTATAGGGGCTGCAATAGCTATCATACAACTTGTGGAAGAGGCTGAGGGTGGTGAGGATATGAATGCTGCCGACCAACCCACAGTGAGGAGACAGAGAAGAGTGTACAGACCCAGGGTAACCTACCAGGGGCTACATGAGCTGGAGATAGTGGAGTGCTATAGGGTGGACAGGAACCTCCTACAGCAAATTGTTGAGCTGTGCTGGCCACACCTGACACACAGGACTAAAAGAGGGGAACCCATCCCAGTGGATACTAAGTTATGTGTAGGCCTAAGCATACTAGCTACAGGTACCTTCCAAAGGCCAACTGGGGATAAGATGGGGATTTCACAGGCATCAGCATCCAGGATACTCCACCAGTTCCCAGATGCCTTGTCAGCACATGTCGGTGAGCACCTATATTTCCCCAACACCCGTGAGGCGTTGGGCAGCAACCAAAAATCTTCTACCAAATAGTGGATTACCCTGAGGTAGTGGGTGCAATAGACTGTAGACACATATGCATCAAAGCACCACCTGGTGAGTGGGGTAGGGTCTACATAAACCGCAAAGGCTTCCCCTCCATCAACTGCCAGGTCATGTGTGATGCCCAGGGCATAATAATGAATGTGTGTGCAGGCTGTCCTGGAAGCTCTCACAATTCCCACATCTGGCATCTGACACAGCTGTACCAGAGATTTGCTAATGAGGACATCCCATGCGCTCACCTAGTGGGGGATGCAGGATACCCACTGGAGCCATGGCTGATGGCACCCATCAAAAATGAACACACACCAGAACAAGAACTCCATAGCACATGCACAAACAAGAATCATAATAGAGCGTGTGCTTGGGATGCTTAAGTAATGGTTGCTTTGCCTGGACACATCCGGTGGAGCCTTGCAGTACTCACCAGCTGCATGTACCCAAATTATCCTTGTATGTGCCATGCTACACAATATGATCCTGCGGAAACAGCTGCAGCAGGAACAGCATGGTGCATGGTCACACAGCCCCCCACCAATACCAAGGCCTGCACAGGCACAGAGTGACTTGGAGGAGGAACAACCTGTGCCTGCCCCAGTAGGCAGAAGGAGGCTTGCCCAGTATGTCCTGGCCTTGACAAAGAGGCAACGCATAGCACATACACTGACATGGGAGGGACCCAGGTAATAACACCTCTCTCTGAGTCTCACATACAGTAAAAGGGATGCCGAACATTACACTACCTGTGCCAAACCATGTGTAGGGAATGTACTATGTGCATCTGACATAGGCAGCTCTGCAGCACCACCCTCAATACTGGTACACCAACAAAGTAAGTGACTCACATATGCAAGTCAGGGGGTCACATACCCAACAACAGTCACAGCCAACGGGACAGGTGTAGACAAACAAAAGCAAAGGCCGTGCTATGGCCTCAGAATGAGGCCTATTGGTAACCCCCCCCAGGCCTACACAGATAGACTACAGCAGGTCAGGCAGTGGGATGTCAGTTCTGAAGGCTAGGAAGTCAGTAACTAATATGTAGGTAAGTAAAAGCTAAGATCTGTAGCACACTGATATGCTTCTAGCCAGTATAATAGGTAAGACTACAGACTGAAGTAGAGTACCTGACACATGAGTACAGTCCTAGCAAATGTGTACAAGTGTCAGGTGTGCTCCTCCCATCCTATGTAGAAATAAAGTAACAGTCAGGTGTGCCCCCAATCCTGTGTAGAAATGTAAAAATAGTCAGGTGTGCCCCCCAACCTACATAGACATATAGTAACAGTCAGGTGTGCCCCTCCAATCCTGTGTAGAAATGTAGAAATAGTCAGGTTTGCCCCCTTATCCTACATAGAAATATAGTAACAGTCAGGTGTGCCGCCCAAATTCTATATAGAAACGTAGAAATAATCAGGTGTGCCCCCCATCCTATGTAGACAAATAGTAACAGTCAGGTGTACCCCCCCCCATTCCTGTGTAGAAATGTAAAAATAGTCAGGTGTGCCCCCCCCATCCTATGCAGAAATGTAGTAACAGTCCATGTCAAATGATCGGCGGAGACCCAGCAGAGACAGCATGCTACCTGTAGGTGTACAACACAAAGGTCAGCAATGCAGTACAAACAAGCTGGACCCAATCTACACATGCAATACAGACGGCCATACTGGGCATGCCCACACACTTAAACACATGAAGGCCATGTCTGCAAACACCAGTGGACCAGATATATCTGGCAGCCACAGATGTTAGTGCAGACACTCCTCAGTATGCACCACACATACTTTGCACACACAGTGGATAGGTACGGCTTGCACCTGTCACCCCTAGGCTTCCGGATTTTGGCAAAGGCTCTTGCCACTCCCATTGTACCTTTTTAGGCAGGGCTCAAATTCTAAACCTACCACCCTAGAACACAAAAAAGGAAAAAAACTAAGGGTAATGCTGCTCAATGCCAGAAGTCTCAACCTCAAGATGCACGCACTCGAAGCCCTTCTCAGTATGGAGAACATCGATGTCTGTGCTGTGACTGAAACCTGGTTCAAGGCTCCTGAGAGCACCCCGGCACTATCAGGTTTTACCTCATATCATGCGTTCCGGCCCCAAAATCCGGACAACACCAAGAAAGGAGGGGGGGTGTCCATATTCATCAAGGACACCCTCACCTCAAGGTTGGTGGCAACGCACGATGCATCGGAAACCATCCAGGTGCCATTAACCATAGGCAAGACTGCACTGCAGTTCATAGCCTTTTACAGGCCACCCTCTCAAACTCAGGAACCTCACACAGCTTTCCTGAAAACACTGGAGGGGATAAATATATCTCCAAACACCATCATACTGGGTGATTTCAACTATCCAAATATAGACTGGGATCACTACTCAAGCCCCAACACTCTAGCCCAAAGGTTCCTAGAGTTCATAAACTCAAATGCCATGGAACAACTAGTCACCATCCCCACAAGAGGAGAAAACATACTAGATTTCATCATCACAAACATGGGGTCACAATGTTCAACATCAGAAGCATACCCATCATTGGTGAGATCAGATCATAAACTAATCTCACTGGAAGTCCACATCCAGCCCCCACCCCAGATAAAAAAGACCACAGTGAAGAACTTCTCAAAAGCCAACTTCACACTCCTAAAGATTGGTGTGGTCTCTTTCAAGGCCCCCAAGCCAGCAGAAACCGTTACTCAAACCACTGAATCACTTACAAATGCCTTCTACCAGCACCTCCAGGACTGCATGGACCAGGCAATCCCAAACAAAACAAAGACTCTTTGTACCAAAGGCAAGCGTCCAGTCTGGTGGACCCCAGCCATAAACAAGCTTTACAACAAAAGGAAGAAGCTACTACAAAATAGAGCAAAATCCGTAAAAGGGAAGACACCCCTGATCATTATAAGTAAAAAACTGAGATCTCTCATAAAAGCATCCAAGGCAAATTTTGAGAGAAAAATTGCTAAGGACTCAAAAGACAATCATAAGGCCTTTTTTTAGCTATGTTAGAAACCTGGGAGGAAACTCCCAGATATGCTCAGAATTAGTTCAAAATGACGTAAAAATCACCGAACCTACAGACATTGCCAACATACTGGCTGACAGGTTCAGTGCAAATTCCCCCCCCCCCCAAAAAGGAGAGATATCTATACCAGAGGATTGTAGTCCCCCAAACATCTCAAATGCTCAGGTGAGAACTGCTATCTCCAAGGCGAAAAACACAGCATCCATGGGACCAGATGGTGTCCCCGGTTGTGTGCTCCACAAACTCAATGAGGAATTAAACCCGCAGCTAGAGCAGCTGTTTAATCTTAATCTTAGCCTCACCTTAGGATACGTACCCAAGGAGTGGCGTATGGCAACAGTGGTCCCACTTCATAAAGGAGGTGCCTCCACCAACCCCGGAAACTACCGTCCCATCAGCTTGACAAGCCTGGTCTGCAAGGCTATGGAGAGGATCATAATGGAACTCATAAATAAAGACATAGGGGACTTGCAGACTTTGGATCCAACCCAGTTTGGCTTTGTCAAGGGCAGATCATGCCTTTTAAACTTGGTTGACTTCTTCAAAACAGTCACCAAGGCCATTGACGAGGGCAGGGCAGTCCACACAGCCTACCTCGACCTGGCAAAGGCTTTCAACACAATACCCCACTCGGGTATCATTGAAAAACTCACCAGCTTAAATGTAAACCCATACGTCACTAGATGGGTTGCAAACTGGTTAAGTGACAGAACCCACAGGGTCAGAGTTGCTGGCGCCATGTCAAACTCCAAGCCTGTCACAAGTGGTGTCCCACAGGGCTCACTCCTGGGCCCACTTTTGTTCGGCATCTACTTTTCAGAAGTGCAAGCAAACACAGGAGGATTATGGCTGGCAAAGTTTGCAGATGACTGCAAACTGGGCACCATAGTTGAAAACCCATCTGACACAGACATCCTTCAGAAGGGTCTCATAGAAACGGATAACTGGTGCCAAAACCATGGCCTAAAGTTAAACGCCAAAAAATGCATAGTCATACCCTTCGGGAAAAACAAGGTTACCCCTAGTTACCATATAGGTGGCAATCCACTAAGCACAGAAGAGGTTATCAGGGATCTGGGGACCCAGGTTGACAGTGGCCTTTCGTTTGACACTCACGTTGCCAAAGTAGTTAGGAAGACCTTCTACATTTCCCACCTGGTCATGAAGGGATTCACATCTAGATCAAGGGAGGTCATCGTTCCCCTGTACTCATCACTCATCAGACCAATGATTGAGTACAATGCCCCATTCGGAATGTATCTGACCCGACACCTGCAGCAATTGGAAAGGCCCAAAAGTTCCTCACCAAAAGGATAAAGGGTCTCAAAAATATGTCTTATGCTGCCCGACTGAAGGAACTCCAGCTCTATTCAGTCGCTTACCATCTGCTCAGAGGTGACCTGTGCTTGACATACAAGGCCATGTCAAACCCGGAATTAATGAACATGCTTCACCTCAAAAAATCTAAATCCATCAGAACTACAAGGGCAAGAGACTTAAACCTCAACACAGCTATTAATAGGACATGCTGGAGGGACAGATTCATCACCCAGAGACTCCCTATGATGTGGAACAAAATCCCGGTACATGTGAGGCAGAGCATCACGCTGGCCTTGTTCAAGAGAAATCTTGACCAATGGATGGGAGATCGCAGGTATACCCCAGGGATAACCTCGGTGTCACTGCTTGACAGAGGCACAGCAAAATAATGGGCATAGTATCCTTCAAACTAAAGGGGTGGCGAAAGCCACAAAATACTGGGCTAGGCTTATAAATGCCCTAGGGCAGATAGCCTAGTATGAACCTATGAACCTATGAACCTATATGTAAGGACAACACATTATAATAAGCCAAAGGTAGACATACATAGATGTGTGGAAGAGGGTGACTGTGACAAGGAGCCATCCAGGGCTCTCCCACCCAGCACACAGCCAAAGATCCACATCCACATGAGGGTGTGATGTCACACACTGCAGATACTAGCCACCAGTATCTGTCAGCATTACAATACTAGCCACAGGTATTTGTCAGCATTACAGAGTATGTGGTGCACATGCCAGCTGTGCAACATGACTGTTCAAGGAAGTAGTCATCTAGCAGCTGTATGCACGGACCTGTGGAATATGACCCAGGTTGTTCCCGCATGTGGCATGTCAACCCTGAGATGAATGAGTTATGGCCCATGCACATGCACCGCCCTCCCCGTAGCCCCACTATGGCAAGCCTGCTGAGGTCATCTACTGTGAAATACACCTTAGGTATACCAGTAATTTCTGTGGCGTGCCCTAATAACTGTGCACTGCTGTAGTGTGATAAACTAGTTAGGTAGGAGTTCTAATCCCAGCCTTGGCAACTGTGTGTGCATGCCTGTGTGTCTGCTTGAGTAGAGAACAGTGCTTTTTAGGGTGGTCACACTCCCTACAATTGCAATGCTCTACTTTGGTAAGGCTGCTGATGTCATCCACCTAGAAATACATCCCTGGAAAAGTTGCATCCCAGTAATCTCCATGGTGCATCCCATAACTGCATACTGCTGTTGTATGATAAAGTAGTTAGGTAGGAGTTCAATTCTCAAACATGGCAGTTGTATGTTTGTTTGTCTGTCTGTGTAGAAAGCAATGCTTTTTAGGGTAGTCACACCCCCTACAATTTAAAGCACTACTTTGGCAAAGCTGCTGATGTCATCCACCAAGAAATACACTTCTGGGAAGGTTGGAGCCCAGTAATCTCTGTGGTGTCCCATACCTGTATACTACTGTAGTGTGATAAAATAGGTAGGAGTTCAATTACCAAATATGGCAGCTGTGTGTGTTTCTCTGTCTGTGTAGAGCGCAATACTTTTTACGGTAGTCACACCCCCTACAATTTAAAGCACTCCTTTGGCAAATCAGCTGATGTCATCCACCAAGAAATACACTTCTGGGAAGGATGTAGCCCAGTAATCTCTGTAACGTGTCCCATAACTGCAAACTGCTGTAGTGTGATAACGTAGTTAGGTAGGAGTTTAATTCCTGGACATGTCAACTGTGTGTGTGTTTGTCTGTCTGTGTAGAGAGCAATGCTTTTAGGGTAGTCACACTCCATAAAATTTGTATGCTTTATTGTGGCAAAATTTCTGATGTCATCCACCTAGAAATGCACCTCTGGGAAAGCTATAACCCAGTAATCTCTGTAATGCATCTTGTAACTGTATGCTGCTGTAGTGTGATGAATTAGGTAGGTATCTGTTCTACTCCCAGACATGGCAAGATTGTGTGTGTGTCTGTCTGTGTAAACAGCAATGCTTTTAGGGTAGTCATACTCCATACAACTTGTATGCTCTACTTTGGCAAAGCTTCTGATGTCATCCACCTAGAAATACACCTCTGGGAAGCATGTAGCACAGTAATCTCTGTAGCGCATCCTGTAAACTGTGTACTGCTGTAGTGTGATACATTAGGTAGGTAGCTACTCCCAGACATGGCAAGTTTGTGTGTGTGCCTGTCTGTGTAGAGTGCAATGCTTTTTAGGATGGTCACACTCACTACAATTGAAATGCTCTACTTTGGTAAGGCTGCTGATGTTATCCACCTAGAAATACATCCCTGGAAACGATGCATCCCGTTAATCTCTGTGGTGCACCTCATAACTGCATACTGCCATAGTGTGACAAAAATAGTTAGGTAGGAGTTCAATTCCCAGATAGGGCAATTGTGTGTGTGTCTGTCTGACCCTGTTTGTGTTGAGAACAATGCTTTTTAGGGTAGTCATACTCCCTACAATTCAAATGTTCATCTTTTGCAAGGCTGTTGATGTCATCCACCTAGAAATACACCTCTGGGGAACTGTAGCTCAGTAATCCAAGTAGAACGTCCTGTAACTGCATACTGCTGTAGTGTGATATAGACACTTGTTAGGGGTTCTATACCCACTTGTGTTGGTTGTCTATGTTTTGTGTTTGTTTCACTGTCTGTGTGGGGAGCAATGCATTTTAGGCTAGTCACACTCAGTACATATCCAATGGCCTACGTTTGCAATCCTGCTGATGTCATCCAATGTAGAATACACCTTCGGGGAAAGAGTACTCAAGTAATCTCTCTGGTGTATACTATAACTGTGTAGTGCTGTAGTATACTAAACTAGGTAGATAGGGGTTCAACTTCCAGACATGGTGTGTGTGTGTGTGTGTGTGTGTGTGTGTGTGTGTGTGTGTGTGTGTGTTTGTAATTCAGACCCTGTGTGGAGGTGGGTGTGAGTCTTTGACACCTAGGCCCAATGTGGGGCGGGTTTTGCAAATGTCTTTTATGGTGGCCATATATCACAGTGCCCACTGTAAAGAGATACCAGATGTGAAATAGCTGAGAGGCTGGGGTGCAATCCCACAACCATACACATGGCATCACGGCCAGGCAACCACAGTTAGCAACCCCAGTATTACCCAGAGCACACTCTCAGCCCATGTCACATACACACACTCACATGCCGAGGCAACAGCCAATATGAGTGTAGTATACTGTATATTGGCGACTGATAGTAACTATAGAGTGATTGCAGTGGCCTACAGAGGGCATGGCACCCTGTCCATCTATCCAATAGGCACATACATGCAGACAGTGCACCTTCCCCATGTTTCCCACTGGACACCGGCAACACTTGTGGTGCCATCACATGTGACCCACAAAGGACATACCATGCCTGAAAACATGCCCTGTATGGACAGATGCCACCAATGCCAGGGGATGCTGGTAGCATGCTATCAATGTGTGTGCAGGGTTAACCTGCTGTCCATTACCAGTTCCTGCCACAGGTGGCCATGAGTGGCACACCTGATGATAATCTGTGTACACAACATGGGCCCGACACCCCAGGTACAATTCCATATGTCACTGTACATGCATGTGGGAGGTGTGCACATCCCAGACACCATCCATATCATGGACTAGGGAACACATACATGATAGGTGGTGCTCAGCATTGGCCACATGCAATAGGCACCCAGGTGACTGGATAATGGATACAATACCCACCTGTGTGGGCAAATGCAGAAACCATAGGCTTGAGCCACAATGCAGACCATTGTCATATTGCCTGAAGCCAAGGTATACCCATCACCTAGCCTTGTATAGCTGTCTGCCACAGTCAACCACCACATACCCGTGCAGAAATGCACCCATGCATGTCAGTACTGGCACCCTGTGTGTTTGTGTGTGTGTTGTATTATGCGTAAGATCACATCCACACTCACTACAACCCCCAGTTGCATACTGACGCATGCTGTCTGATGTCAGACACCTCCCCATACCCTTCGCCTACACAACCTTCATATGACCCATGTGGTGCATGTGATGCCTGCTCAGTTGATGTTTTGTGGCAATCCCACTACTGATGGGTTTCAATCCTGCCCCTGTCAAGTGTGTCAATGTGTGCGTGTCCCTGTGAGTGTGTACTGTGTTGACAGTGGCACCTATCCATGCGGACAGGCAAGTGTACGTCACCTACTGTATAGCTACCATATACCTGTTGCAGATGTCACTCACCATCACATATTGTTCTGAGGGCTCCACAACCGGTAACCCATGTGGCCCATCCAATAACTGTGCAGAACTGTGATAGCACTACATAGTCTTTAGGGGTTTGATACCCTATGCTTGTAGGTGTGTGACACAAGCACGCTTAGGTTTTACTCTCTCACCCCTTCCTGACTTGTCTTAGCCTCTGTCTGCCTCTCCCACTCCCTCTCTGGTGGATGTGGAGACCTACACCTGCTTTGCTTAGGCAGCAACATGTGTATTTTAATTGATGCTCAAGATCAGCTGATGGCATCTGCATGAATTGCAGCCCTCCCCTAGACAATTGCATGTGGAACAGCTGTGGTAACATTCTCATAGGCAGTTGCATGGAAACACACTCCAATATCTAGGAACATCATGTTGGTGTTGCCCCTTTTCATTCACTGTGAGCAGGAACTAGATCCGTTATTTGGCAAACAGCATCTCAGATGGATTGGGGATGTACCTCTAACAACATGCACTGTGGAAACAGGACAAAACACAGGAGGGGGATGTGCCTAACCTGACTACAGACAGTAAGTGCTGTTATACTACATTTGGAGTAAAGTTGGTTTAACAGTGTATGTGTGGATATGGCTGTAACACATGTCTCAATACCTGCCATGTCAGTTCTATGTTTATGAGGAATCCCCATCTGCAGGGTCATCTGCAGACTGGATGGTGTGTTGTGCCTTTGGTGTCATGTGCTACCCATGGAACATCTACCATTGGACTGCAGAAAGCACTGTGAGGAGTGCAGTCTGTAGATGGTGAAAGACGTGACAGTTACAAACTTCATATCCCTCATAGGACATATGTTGCAACAAACCCTGTTACAACAGTAAATGTATGAGGTTATCACAGCAACATGTCAATATTGGCCCTGTGTATGTGCTTCCAGTCCCAACTCTGTCAACCTTTACACATATGTCGTGCATGTAGAGGTGCATATGTGCTGCACACCATAAGTAGTGTCATCATATCTGATAACAAATCAGGGCGATATCAGACTGCTACACATGTAATGTACAGTGGGGGTTATAACTGATGACATAACTTGGACATACTGTGGTTGTTTGTACAGTACTGAGGTCTGTGTACGTATGGTGAATGTCGACAGTGTGTGTATTGTTAATATGTACCGTGGCCTGTGTACAGACTGTGGTAGTTGTCATTGTCCTAGGTCCCATCCTATCTGATGTTACATGGTGCTCCACTGTATGTTACCGTATTGGCTTGCATGTTTGTAGGGCCATAAACACACATGTCCAATACCGCAGTCAGCCATCACACCAAACTGTGTAGCAGCCCAGTATATGCAGGGATAGTGTGTGAGTGGCACATATGAGGATGGTGTTGAACAGATAGTCCATATAATTTAATGTTATGCTACCTTGCCATATGTGGCTGTGGCTCTGTTCTCATTGGTTGTAGTTATGCACTTTCACACAGGTGCATCTTACTCTGTGCAGTGACATGCCTGCACAGCCTGCTATATATGCAGGTACATGTGCATTCCCCCATAGGAGATGTACGCCGGTGTTGAGCCAGTCTGCCTGTAGCCTGCACAGTGCATTGTTATATGCCTAGCAGTTTAGTGCACTTACCCAGTGAGATGTCATTTGCAGATACTTGCCAGATGTACTGCTGTTGGGCCCTCTTTAACAGTCATGAGTGTCAGACAGAGCAGTGGGATGCTGTACAGATATATGTCAATATCTAGTGGGTAGTATGTGGCCATGACACCCTTGTATCAGTGGGTATTACGTGTCAGGCCAGACAGGCGTATGTGAATGCATAACCTATGGTGGCATATGTATACCGGTTGTTATGTGTTATACCCATCTACATGGCTGTTAACATCCATGTTGTCAGGCATGGTACACATGTTTTGCACTAAGGGGTTCTGTGTATCCCTGTGGACTGTACAGAGTGTGTCAGAATGTCCATACATATTGGCCAATATCTCTGCTGTAGTTGACAGGGGCTGTAAATGCAAGCAGCGGTACTTAACTATGATGTCCTTAGGATGTCTATCTGTAGCCAATGGCACAATTGTGGAAAGCAGTTGTGACCCCCACACACACCATGTCTGTGAGGACAATCCCAAATACAGTAGCAATAGTATATAGAACTGTAATAGTACAGAACTAAAGGTCTTCCAGTCCTGTAAACCTGTGTGTGGTGTCTTTCCCTATGACCTCTCTGTGGGTTTATGCTACGGGCAATGATTGACATTTGTATGGGTGGCCCATACAGTGTTCCAGCTGTTCAAGTGTGAACTGTAGGCATAGTGGCTGTTCCATATTTTGTGCACCTCCTACATATGTATCTGACTGTACATATTTCTGCGTGTGAATGTGTAGTCACATGTATATCTACATATATGTAAATATAAATATATATATGTATATCTGTATCTGCATATATGTGCCTGTGTATATGTATTCTGGGGATGTTGATCTTCTTCTTCTTTCGGCTTTTCCCAGTTAGGGGTCGCCACAGCGGATCATCTGTCCGCTCATGATTGGCAGTGGAGTTTTACAGTGTCGAGTTGCCAGCCCGGCACCCAACCTTCCACAGAAGGCACATTCTGGGGATGTTGATAGCTTCCACATTTTAAATCTCCCATGGGAGCCAGACTGCACTGCATGATATGTTACCAATACCAGCCTGACATCATACAGGTGGGATGTAGTACTTTTAACATCTTGTGCTCATATCATGTCAGGTCCAGGTTATGGGTTCTGCAACACTTGGTAGTGTATTGCATGGAGGACGTGTTTGGTTGTGGGGGGGTTGCCAATTACTACAATATCTATATTGTTTGGAGCCTCCCAACCCCATTGACGGTGCATGTGGACATATTTGTTTCTGTTAATCTACTATTGCTATCTATGGATGTATGCCCATATATACCTATATAGGTATATATATTTGCTTACATATTTCTAACTATGTCCGTATATACCTACGGAGATATACATCTGCATACATATATGTAACCTGCTGTGTATATGTGGACATATAGGTGTTGTTTTTTATATATGTGTGTATATATATATATATATATATATATATATATATATATATATATATATATATATAAAAATGTAAATGTTCATTTGTTCAAAATCTTAAATCTCTGAAAGTTCTTCACCGATTGCTTTGAAATTTTCACACAATGTTGCATTCGAATACGCACGTGTTTTATATACCTACCATTATATAGATGTCACATGTTGCATTCGAATACGTGTGTGTTTTTATATACCTACTATGGATTCCATATATTTGTATACAAATATGCAATTTTATATGTTTTTGTTATAACTTTCTTACTTCTTTTTCAGTACAATCAATCTGCTTTAGTTCATCCAAATAATGCCTCGCAGAACATGGTCGTCGTACTCGTGGAGTGGAAGCAGTGTGACGAGTAATTGCAAATCAAACTGAGGAAGAATGGGCATCAGCGAACGAGCAAAACAGACAAAGAATGGCTGAAATACGTGCCGAGGAAGCAGCAGACCGATGTGCAGCCAGACTTGAGGATGCACGGTTGCGAGCATGGCAATCGCGTTCTGCAGCTTCAGATCTGCTTCGTTCTCCTCGATCGACACCAGCAGATGAAATAAATGCTTGCCTGAAATACTCTACTTTGTGGCGACATGTAAAGATGTTAAAATTAACTACAAATATGCGCTTCCAGCTGCAAAATGATCGATCAGCTGAGATATTCTCACATCAATTGCTGGAAATTGGGAACGGAAAGGTGCCGGTTGATCTGACCTCAGGACGAATTTCATTGCCTCATAACTTCTGCAATTTAGTGATGTCAAAAGAAGAATTGGTTGAAAAAGTATTTCCCAATATTCAAACCAGTTATAAGAATCACGATTGGCTGACTGAACGAGCTATTCTTGCAGCAAAGAACAAAGACGTCTACGAACTTAACAATATTATTCAGTCTAACATTCAAAGTGAGCCAGTCACATACAAGTCCATTGACACTGTTGTGGAAGCAGATGAAGCAGTTAATTATCCAACAGAATTTTTGAATTCACTTGATCTGCCAGGGATGCCACCGCACGTACTGCAATTGAAAATCGGCGTGCCAATTATCATGTTGCGAAATATCAACCAGCCAAAGCTTTGCAACGGCACGTGGCATGCAGTAAAAAAATTAATGAGCAACGTCATAGAAACAACAATCTTGACAGGACCTTTCAAAGGTGAAGATGTCCTCATTCCTTACATTCCTATGATTCCAATGGATATGCCATTTCAGTTTAAGAGATTGCAATTCCCAATTCAATTGGCATTTGCAATCACCATCAACAAAGCTCAGGGCCAATCTTTAGAATTGTGCGGTTTAGATTAACGCACAGATTGCTTCTCACATGGACAATTATATGTTGCGTGTTCTAGAGTCGGCAAACCAAACAATCTCTATATCTGCACAGACAATGGAACAACAAAAAATATTGTATATCCACAAGCATTGTGAAATTAAACATATTAGAAACGTGCACTTTCTCTATTCTTTCTTTTCCATTTAACCAGACTGAGCCACAGCAACGGTGGCGGGTACAGCTAGTATATATATATATATATATATATATATATATATATATATATACATACATATATATATATATATATATATATATATATATATATATATATATATATATATATATATATATACATATGTAGATATGTAGTATTGGTTTAGATATGGATATAATTACACACACACATACAACTAGATATTGCTATACATTCTCTGTACTGTTGCATGACTGGGCTGGATGTTATGGTAATGACAACATCAGAGTTATGTATATCTGGCATGGCTTAGTGGTAAATCACTTAGGGTTTGGTGTGTATGGTCTTGGGTTTGAGCCTTGCAGAAGCTGGTTACTATGTTGCTGGGCAGAACACAGGCCATTGGATACTGACTGATTAAGGCAATTTAAAGCACTGCATCTTCATTAGACAATAATTTAGTTATCAGGAGGGGAACCTGTAGTGCTGTGAGTATACCAGGGTCGTGTGTTTCCCATATACTTGAAATAGACATTCCTATAAGGTTTCGTGTACATAACGGGCAACCGTGTGTGCCACATATGCTTTGCAATACCTACAAATAAAACCGTTAGTGTAAACAGAGTCACAAATGAAGTCTATTGTTATTACCAGGGAAAAATTCGTCCCATGTGGGATAACCCAAAAACTGGGTATTCTACTTTCCTCTAAAAGCATGGCTGCAAAGGTATGCATGGCCATGTGCATGGACTACAGCATGTGGCAGACCTAGGATACTTGGGTCAAGGACAACGTACAGGATGAGTCCCGAGGGGAGGAGGAGTGGAGGGTGGGCAATGTGTGGTGGTGTGGTAGCTACGGGCCAGTAAAATGGTGGCTGTGTGTGTGTGCAATGGGGGGGGAGGCAGAACTGTGGGTAAATATGGGTCGAGGAGAGGCTGGGTTGGATGGGCCTGTACTAGTCGGCCCGCCAACTAGCTCCGGTCCAAGCGGTGAATCTGGGCATTTTGAGGCAATGTTACAACTGCTTCATGTACACAGACAACCCTCTCCTCCTACCACCAAACACTAATACATGCGAGAGATGCAATTATACAGCCAAACTGGAGGCCATGCTCTCTCAACCCAAGACTGGACCAGAAGGTTGGGAGGGTGGCCTAATGGTTAAGGTGTTTGCCTTACAAACACAAAGTACAGGGTTTGAATCTCACAGGGGATAATTGGCTAGGCTTAAAATGGCTCACAATGGCAGTTAGCCTAGTACTAACCTATAAACCTATAAACAGTCAAGAGAAGAAGGAAATTACTTGCATCACACCTCCACCAGTCTCACATAGACCTATGGAACTAGCACTGGCAAAAAAACACACATAAATACACAAAAACATATTCAGAGGCTCTAAATAAAAATCTGCAAAAGCAACAGAGACTTCCAAAGCAGACATCCAAGCAACCTCCACCCCTCCAACACAAGCTATGAAACACATACTTCACAAAACCAGTGTGCCACGCAATCACAGACCTTAAGGCAAAATAACATACCCAACACACTAGTAATAGGTGACTCTATAGTCAGGCACACTGACGTCCCACTCACTAGGCTGAACAAGGAGAAGATTACTGTTAGTTGTCTGTCGGGTACCAGGATCCACCACATAACACAAGCACTCTGGTCACTCCAGAACAAGTACAAATACAACTCTGTCATTGTCCATGTTGGTGTGAATGACCTGAGCCATACCTCCCTGGACTACATGAAAAGAGACATTGAAGAGCTCTCTGATCATGTAGCCCAGGCTGGTATGACCCTGAGTAGCATCCTGCCCTCACCAAGAGTAATACCATGGTATAAAGAAAAAAAATATCAATTTCAACAATTGGCTAAGCTTCTGGTGTCATTCAAAGGGGATCCAGTGTCTGTCAACCTAGGATGACATGCTCGACAAGCCATGCTGCTTCACTAGAGGTGGCTTGCACCTGTCACCCTTAGGCTTTTGAATACTGGCCAAGGCTCGTGCCACCCCATAGTGCCTTTTTTAGGCAAGGCTCAAAAGACAAACCCACCACTGTAAATAACACAAGTAACAAAAAACTGAGGTTAATGCTACTCAATGCCAGAAGTCTAAACCTCAAAATGCATGCACTCGAGGCACTCCTCAGTATGGAGAAAATCGATATATGTGCAGTAACAGAAACCTGGTTTAAGGCTCCAGAGAGCACCCCAACCCTACCAGGCTACAACTCATACCTTACATTTCGGCCACAAAACCTGGAGCAAAATACAAAAGGTGGGGGTGTATCCATATTCATCAAGGATACCTTCACCTCCAGGTTAGTGGCACAGCACAATGGTTTAGAGGTCATCCACGTGCAACTAACAATGGGGAGAACTGCAATTCAAATTGTAGCTTGCTACAGATCACCCACCATGTCCCAGGACCCCCATTCCACATTTCTGGAAACACTAGGAAACATAAAGGTCTTACCAAACACCCTGATATTGGGTGATTTCAATTACCCAAACATTAACTGGGAGAGCTACTCAAGTACTAACTCCCTTGCCCAACATTTCCTAGAATTTATAAACTCAAACACCCTGGATCAACTGGTCAACACCCCCACCAGATGTGACAACATATTGGACCTGGTCATCACCAACATGGGCGACTGGTGTTCTACATCGGAGGTCAACCTCTCGCCGGTTAGATCTGACCATAATCTAATCACTCTGTATATTCACATTCCGCTCCCACCCCTGGTAAAAAAAAAACACTGTGAAAAACTTTTCAAAAACAAACTTCACGTTACTTAAGACAGAGGTGGAAAGTTTCAAATCCCCCATACTAAAGGATAATGCTGCCCAAGCTGCAAAATGCACTATACGGGCACCTAAAGAATGCAGGGATCATGCTATCCCAAGCAAAACCAAGACTCACTCCTCCAAGAAAAGTAAACCAGTCTGGTGGACCCCTGCCATAAACAAGCTATAAAATAGAAGGAGGAAACGAGTACGGAAAAGAGTAAAATCCCAAGAAGAAAGGAAGACATCCCTGATAAGTATCAGCAAGAAACTACAATCCCTCATAAAATCATCCAAGGCTAGCTTCGAAAGAAAAATTGCCAAGGACTCCAAAGATAACCACAAGGCATTCTTTAGCTATGTCAAGAATCTAAGTGGCAATTCTCAGATCTGCTTGGAGTTAGTGCAGAATGGCACAGAATACACTGAACTGACTGATATCACCAACATCCTGGCAGACAGGTTCAGTGCAAATTTCATCCTCCTCTCACCCCCAAAAGGGCACATACCCATATCAGAAGAATGTAGTGCCCTGAAATCACAGACAGTCAGGTTAAAAAAGCCCTCTCCAAAGCCAAAAACACAGCATCAGTGGGACAGGATGGTGTTCCAGGCTGCGTCATACATGAGCTCAAAGATGAACTAACCCCTCACCTAAACATGCTGTTCAAACTCAGCCTCTCCACAGGCTACGTGCCCATAGAGTGGCCCACATCAACGGTCATTTCGCTCCACAAAGGTGGAGCCACAACAGACCCCGGGAACTATCGCCCTATAAGCCTGACTAGCTTGGTCTGCAAGGTTATGGAGTGCATCATCATGGATCTCATTAACAGAGGCATTGGGAACCTCCAAACACTGGACCCTACCCAGTTCAGTTTTGTTAAGGGCAGATCATGCCTCCTAAACCTGGTGGACTTCTTTGCGACAGTTACCAAGGGTATAGATGAGGGAAAGGTGGTACACACAGCCTACCTAGACCTCGCAAAGGCCTTTGACACCATTCCTCATTCTGGTGTTATAGACAAGCTCACCAGCCTGAACATAAACCCCTACATCACGAAATGGGTTGCCATCTGGCGCACGGACAGAACCCACATGAAGAGTTGTAGGATCTAGGTCTGACTCTAAAGTGGTTACAAGTGGCATTCCCCAGGGCTCAGTCCTAGGACCCCTCCTGTTTGGCATATACTTCTTAGAGGTACAGGCAAGCACAGGAGGACTATGGCTGACCAAGTTCACAGACGACTGCAAACTAGGGGCTATAACTGACACTCTGGCTGACACAGACATCCTCCAAAAGGGTCTCACTGAGACAGATGCCAGGTGGCAAAACCATGGCCTCAAGCTAAATACCAAAAAATGCATATTCATCCCTTTTGGAAAAAACAAAGTACCCACAAACTACCACATAGGTGGTAGTCCCCTAGATATGGAAGATGTAATAAGGGATCTGGGGACCCAAGTAGACAGTAATCTCTCCTTTGATAATCACATTGTCAAAGTGGTTAGAAAATCCTTCTATGTGGCCCACCTAATCACAAAAGGGTTTGCATCCAGATCAAAAGAGGTCATTGTGCCCCTCTATGCATCACTCATCAGACACATCATAGAGTACAATGCCCCATTTGGGATGTACCTTACAAGACACCTGCAACAGCTGGAAAGACCACAGAAGTACCTCACCAAGAGGATCACTGGCCTCAAACAGATGTCCTATGCAACTCGACTGAAGAAACTCCAGCTGTACTCAGTTGCATACCGCCTACTCAGAGGTGATCTCTGCCTGACATACAAGGCCATGTCCAGCCCAGAATTGATGGACATGCTCCATCTAACGAATACCATATCCCCTCGAGCCACATGCTCTAGGGATCTAAACCTCACCACAACAATAAATAAGACATGCTGGAGGGATAGATTCCTGTCCCAGAGGTTTCCCATGCTCTGGAACAAGATTCCAATCTACATTAGGCAGAGCTCCTCCCTAACACTCTTCAAGAGACACCTTGACGAGTGGATGGGAAACAGGAAGTTTACCCCAGGGATCACTTCAGTGGCTCTGCTGGACAGAGGCACAGGGAACTAATCTAAGGGGGTGGTGAAAGCCAACACATTCCGGCTAGGCTTATAAATGCCTTTGGGCAGATAGCCTAGTACCTACCTATGAACCCATGAACCTATGAACTTAGTGGGTGGGGGACAGGGGAATGTGATATAAACATGTGAAACCCCAAAAAAGACTAATTTAAATCCCTATTTAAATGAAACACTTACAATAAAATGAACTTGGTAGTGTATTGCAGGGCGGACGTGTTTAGCTGGGGGGGTATGCCAATTCGTATGAGACATATATTGTTTGGGGCCTCTCAACCCCATTAACAGTGCATGTGGACATATATGTTTCTGTTAATCTACCATTGCTATCTACAAATGTCTGGGCATATATACCTATATGGGTATATATATTTGCTTACATATCTATAACCATATCCATCTATATCTATGCATATATATATATCTGCATGCATATATGTAACTTGCTGTGTATATGTGGACATATAGGTGTGACATATATATGTGTAGATGTCAGCATTTGCATGTATATACATTCATATATTTGTATATATGTATATATTTATGGATATTTATATATATATATATATATATATATATATATATATATATATATATGGGTCTACCTGACAACACCGACGCACTACAACACTCACAACAAAATCACCAACACCACATAACCGAAAGTTCACAAACACGAAACCTCACATGCCCGACACACCACAATCTCGACAATCAACAAACAAAACAAATCCCTGTCCAAAAAGCACACACACAACACAAGCACACCAAAATCGTTACAAACCCACATTAAACCTTACATACACAACTATCTATAACCTTAACCCAAACCCTAACCCTAAGGTCCGTCACTATTGCACACTCACCTAACCCGCGCCCTAACCCTAACTCACTTAACCTGCCTAACCCTAAAGACTGTCACTATCGCACACTCACCTAACCCGCGCCCTAACCCTAACTCACTTAACCCGCCCCTAACCCTAAAGACTGTCACTATCGCACACTCACCTAACCCACTCCCTAACCCTAACTCACTTAACCCGCCCCTAACCCTAAAGACTGTCACTATCGCAAACTCACCTAACCCGTGCCCTAACCCTAACTCACTTAACCCACCCCTGTCTTTAGAGTCCGTTAATATCGCACACTTACCTTACTCGCACCCTAACCCTAACGTCCGTCACTACCGCATACTTACACAGCCTTTTCACATGTCGGTGTTCTCAGAGTCGGGGTTTTCATCCGTCAGCCATCTCAGTTTTAGATCTTCTGGTGTCGGTGTTCTCATTGTCGGCGTTGTCAGCTTTCGGCATTGTCAGGTAGACATATGTTGTATCTGTTTAGATATTAATATATTTACACATACACATACATCTAGGTGTAGGTGTACCTTCTCTGCACTGTTGCATGACTGGTCTGGATGTTATGTTTCTGAAAACATCAGATTGTATATATATATATATATATATATATATATATATATATATATATATATATATATATATATATATATTATTTTGTGGCTGGGCAGTACACAGGCCATTGGATACAAAGTGATTAAGGCACATTAAAGCAGCTGTATGTGGGTTTGCACGGAGTTAAGCACTGCTAACGTCTGGTTACAGTTTCTTATACTCAGCTTCCACATTGCTTAATCTGTGTAGGCAGTGCTTACCCCCATGCAAATGCACATAAACAAGCTTACTAGTGCTTATATATGCTTACTACTGCTTAGTTGTGCTTACACCTCATTACTAGTGCCTTATTCATTAGGACACTGCTACTTCACATGTGCATTTCCTGCAGTACTCTAGTTCATACATATGTGTTATTTAGTGGGTTTTGCAACAAAACTATTGGTTATAACATGCTTTGCCATGTAAAATAGACTGTGCTGCAGTGGGACTTGAACCAGGAATGCCTGCTCATTAGGCGATTGCTCTGCCCACTGCACACTATTGCTTACATCCATGAGGCAGTCTGATTAGAACCACTCCATCCAACACCAGCATGCCTCGACCCATAATTTCATACCCATCGCTCCTCCTCCGCAGCAATCATCCTTTCTCTGGGTGCAAGTTGAGTCTAACCACACCACTACACACTGCCCACTCTCCACTTCTTGGGATCCATCACGTACATTGTCTCGACCCAAGGATCATCAAGCTTTCCCAAACTTGTAGCCCGAGAACATATGTGCCCTGCCATGTGTATCTTTGTAATGGAAGGAACCCAAATACCCATCAATTTTTGGGTTGTCCCTCAAGGCACATTCCTGTCTTTGTTTCTAGATTAGACTTAGTGGGTTGACAATGTTTCTCCCACTGGTGGTATCCTGCCTGTAGTTTGGGAAGCAGTGGTATGTTTACTTTTTTGTGTGTTTGTTTGTATGTTTCACCTGTTTGGCTGGGGGGGGGATATCAGTACATGTAACACGTATGTCGATTGAGCCCCCTCACCCCCATTGGCAGTGCCTGTGGTCATTTATGTCATTCTTATGTGCTGTATCATATCTATAGATATATATCTGTGTGTGTGTGTGTGTGTGTGTGTGTGTGTGTGTGTGTGTGCGTGTGGATATATATATATATATATATATATATATATATATATATATATATATATACATATATACACCCACACACACACACACACACACATATATATCTGTATATGTATACACACACACACATATATATATATATTGCTGTATATATACATATATATATATCTAACGACATATAGATGTATAGATGCATGCATATGTATGTATCTATATATATATAGATATATATAGATATATATATATATATATATATATATATAGATATACATACATACAACATATGTAATATATATATATATATATATATATATATATATATATATACACACACACACACACACACACACACACACACTCACATACATCTACATGTATAGATACATTTCCTTTAATGTTGACTGGTATTGCTGGATGCTATGTTTGTGGCAACATGAGGGTGATGTAAATCTTCAGTGGCTTAGTGGTAAATCACATTGACTGTGGTGTGCAGGCTCCTGGGTTTGAGCATTGCAAAGGTTGTTTATTTTGTTGCTGGGCAGAACAAGGCCCATTGAATATGAAGTGATTGAAGCACTTTTAAGCAGTTGTCAGTGTTTTTTTGCTCAATTTGCTTACTCTCTGTAAGCACTGCTTACCGTCATGCAAACCGACTTACACCTGCTTACTAATGCTTACATATCCTTACTACTGCTATATTTTAGACAGTAATAGTATAATGGTTCTTGTGGAGGTGGGGAATTTGGCATATGTATGGGGTTATCATTCATTACACAGCTTACTACTCCAGTTCACACATATATGTTATTTATTAGGTTATACAACTAAATAGATTGATCATAACAGTGATTTGACATGGAAATGGAATGTACTGCAGTGGAACTCGAACCGGGATTGACTGCTTGTGAGGCAAACGCTCTGCCCACTACAGTATTGCTGTACTGCTTCATTTGCCTATAGCTTGCTTTTTATCCTTTTTGCTATTTAAGCTACATTAGCCGTAACTAAGTGATGGGCAATCCCGCACCCCTATGGTTAAACTTCATCCGTTTCATTACAAATAAATATTTATTTTTATTTTCTTTATTCACTATTGCTCTTATACATGTGGGGGGATGTTGCTGGGGGTATGCGTACATCTATGGATGGTCTTGCTCATTGTTTACTAACTTTCTGCAGTCCTTCATTGCATGGGCATGTATATGCTGAGACCTCTGCTTTCAGACACACCCCCTGCACTCGTACACGCTCTGTGTAGCTTAGGAGCTCAGCCAGCACGCCTTCATTACTATGCATGGCGCGCTGCAGTCCTGCTCCTAAACGGGCACTTCTGTGCAGGACTAAGCTAGTCCTGCATTGAAGATTAGTGAATCTGGGGGAATGTAAACAGTTTTGTCTGCGATAACTGCTTTATCTCAAAATGCAATGCCTTCATATTCCAGTTTTTTTTGCGTAGATGCGGATAACAATAATGTTTTATTGTACATCAATGTCAAAAAAATCAGCAGGGAGCAAAATTAATCCTACCTTCAGCAAATTGAAAGTGTGAAATTTAATATGAAGGTCAATGCAATGATTTGGCACTTTACTCTGGAGGCAGTGGCTTAACATTTACCTGCTGTTAAAATGTTACAATACATTTCCTGTTAAATCTTATCTTCAAAGACAAACTGAGGGACAAATACCTTTGTGCATTATCTGCAGTAAATGTCCATGTGGAACTGTCTCAGTGAAATTGTTTTAATCTAATAATGTTCTATTACTTGTTAACCCTTTAATAACTGAAACAGGACAAGTTTGGTTGGTATGAGTTCTGAACTTGTTCACCTCCGGTCCATCTCCCAGAAAAAATGAAGCACTACCTGGGAGACAAGGCATCTCACTCAGTTTTTTCATGTAGTAACTGGAATGCTGGCATTGTTCAAACAATTAGCATGCTTTCCTGAAGAAATCAAAGTATCTCAGGAAAGCCCATACAGCCTCCAACAGAACTCACAAACTCCACTCAGAAAGCAGACGTATGGGATGAACTGCAGAAGTGTGAGACAGAGAGCTTAACCACTGAGGCACTGTACAGCCTAGACTTCACTGCAGATGCAGGCTACATGCTGCAGAATTCAGTTCATGATCATGACGAAGGTACTAAAAACTAAGGCTAGGGAAGTGACAAGGTGATAATGAACAGAAATATAATAATCATATTGTGTTGCAATGACTGTGTAAGGAAGCTGCTGATGTTGTGTTTTAGTCTCACCTCCCCAAAAAATCCCTATGTCACACGATGGGTTGCCATCTGGCTCACTGACAAAACCCACAGCGTGAAAGTAGCCGACTCCAAATTTAACTACAGACCAGTGACAAGTGGAGTACCACAGGGTTCAGTCCTGGGTCCACTCCTGTTTGGCATCTACATCTCTGAAGTTCAGGCCAAGACAGGGGGTCTATGGCTAACAAAGTTCACAGACTGCAAACTGGGAGCCTTTATTGAATCCCCAAATTATGTGGACATTCTACAAAAGGGCCTCACTGAGACAGATGCCTGGTGTCAAAGCCATGGCCTTAAGCTCAATGCCAAAAAATGCATAGTCATCCCCTTTGGGAAAAAACCCTGTGCCCATGAACTACCACATTGGCAGTAGTCCACTCAACACTGAAAGTATGATAAGAGACCTAAGGACACAGATGGAAAGTAGTCACTCCTTTGATGACCACATTGCCACAGCAGTCAGGAAATCCTTCTATGTGGTACACCTCATCACAAAAGGTTTCTCATCCAGAAAAAAGGAGGTAATTTTTCCTCTGTACTCATCCTTCATTAGATCTATTATAGCGTACTATGCCCCATTTGGTATGTACCTCACAAGACATTTACAACAACTGGAAAGGCCACAGAAATACCTCATGAAGAGGATCACTGACCTCAAACAGATGCCCTATGCAGACCGTCTCAAACAACTGCAGCTCTAGTCCATCACATATCGCCTACTCAGAGGCGATCTCTGCCTAACATACAAAACCATGTCAAACCCAGAGCTGTTGGACATGCTTCACTTACAGAAATCTCAATCCCACCAAACCACATGCTCCAGGGACCTAAACCTTGTCACCACAATAAACAAAACATGCTGGAGGGATAGGCTCCTGTCTATAGACTCCCCATACTTTGGAACAGACTGCCCATTCATGTCAAGCAGAGCACCTCATTAGCCCTCTTTAAGAAGAATCTTGATGACTGGATGGGAAATAGGAAATTCACCTCGGGGATCACTTCTGTGACTCTGCTCAACAGGGGCACAGGAAAATAATTTTTGTGTGGCGTAAGCCAGGGAATCTTTATGGCTAGGCTTGTACAGGCCCTAGGGCTCATAGCCTAGTACCTACCTATGAACCTATGAACCATTATTTTAAGCTTTGTCTAAATTTCTTGTGCTAAGAGGTTGAGAGGCATGGTATACACCATGTGAACACGATCATATAAAATTTTGTAGGCCTGTCTGTATAGAACGTTTCTTTGTATCAATACATGGTTAAGAACTTTGTGTATTTTAAATTGTAATATTTTCCTGTTTTTGGCCTTTTATAAGTTGCATTGATACATTCATCTCCATTCAAGATTAAAACTATTCTGTGTTAACTGTGTAAGAATCATGCTCTAAGTCTCAAGGATACATAAGTGCTTAGTTGTCATTTTGTTCTACAAAAGACTTAGCAGGTTATGTCTAACACATCGTTTTATTGAATTTGTGGTGTATATGAACATAACTAAGTAAGCTAGTCCCATGTTATATGCTACAAGAAGGGATAAAGTTAGTAGCTATTTAGGGACATGTTGTTTAAGATTAGAATCCAAGTATTATGTAGAGGTAACTGGGTTTAAAAGGAAAATAGGTAAGTTCAACTGGCTTCCATTTTAAATCTCCTGCTATTCCATCTAAGGTGCATGCCTTTTAGTCATACCCTATAAGACCTCAATACATATCTGATGAGTGGCTGTATAGTTGCACCCCACATGTCCTAAGATACCAATAGTTGGATGGAACCAGTATAGTAAGAAATGACAGAGGGCTTGATGGTCCTAATGGACATGAAACGAAACGGGAAAATATAACAGAAAAAAAGCACTTTTGTGTAACCCTCACTATTAGGTACTTCTCTATAGAGAGATTAGATTGAAAAATACTGCAATCAGTTTATAGCTAAAATTCACAAACCTGAAAACCTTTTCAAGTTTCAGTTATCAATTGCAATAGATCATGGAATTACAGACCACAATCTGTATAACTCACCATGCATTGAATGTGAGATACCATACTTTTATATCTTGCCTCACAAGTTATTTTCCTTCCGTATTTAACTTCAGCCCTTCCCATTCTTGCTTCTTTGCCAGTATCTGCTGCTGTTGTAGGTGCCTGTGCCAACAGTCTCATATGCTGTCTGAATAGTCTGCTATATGCTGACCCATTTTTCTTAGTTACATAAGCCTTTTACTCCCATTTAACAAGGTCATTTTGTCACTAGAATCATGATATGTTATGCCCATCTAAAACAATTGACTATCATCACAAACTTACATTGTAAGACAGACTCTTTAAAACTTGGTTCATCATACACTCGTTAGACAACACAACTGCTGACTACTTCAGAATGTCTGATAGCTAGGTAGGTGAGAAATCATTGTCGAGGCAGTTTGTGCTTGTCAATGGCAAGAAATGAGTTTGTTTGAAATGTTTTAAGACTGTGTGATGCATGGTTTAAAGGAAACTGGTGTTATATCTCTTATTTCTTCACTTACTCATGTACTATGAGAGTGAGGAGGAATTAGATATGTTAGGATTATCAGTTTTATTGAAGACAGACCTAGAATTTAATACAAGAGTATTGCCTTAAAATACTTTATATCTGTGTCATTAGGCAGTGGCACAAGCTGGATGGGAACTATCATCTCTCTTCTTATCACCCATATCTGTGATGCCAATTACCAGAGCCATTTGTTAACTTGGCTCACCTCTGATAATACATTTAGTATGTTATATTGGAAATACCTTTATCTAGTACTAAGGAAGCTTCTTTTTACAGATAACTGGCTGATCTGCTTATATGTGGGTGAAGGTTTATCAACAGTTATTATGATGGAATGTGGTAGGGGGTGCCCACTTTTACCCCTTTTCTTCACCGAAGTGACTCAGCCTTTAGCACATGCAGTGAGGAAGAAACATTTACTTACCAGAATCCAGTTAAGTGATGGAAATAATGCAATAAATCTGTTTGCCAATAATATGCTTCTATACCAAGGTAACCTAGACATAACTCTTTCTGTGCAATGGGAATTGCTAAAAGGCTTTGGACAAGGAACTGTGTATACTTCATCAATATTGACAAAACCATGGGGCTGGGTTTTAATTACCCCCATCAGATTTCTCATTGGTTAGTTACTCCTTTGTGTTCCAAGCCCACTATTTCAGTTACTTACATGTTTGATATGTTTGCTTGGCAGAAGATGATAAAACAATACATTTTAAGAAGCTTCTAGAGGAGACTAAATATAACTTGAAAAGTGAGAGCAGCTTGTCCTGCCTCCAGAGAAGGGGATACAAGGAATTAGGATGCTATTATTTCAAGAATGTCAGGATGTTGTCATTATGTTATGACTAACCCCTCTTAAAAAGGTACTAAGCAAATGATGGCTAGAGATGTTATGATTTATTTGGTGGCTTAAGAGACTCCATGCTGGACAGGTGTGTCACTTCAGACCAAAGCAGTGGAGTCCTAGGTATACCTGATTAAACAAAATAATAACAACGAAGAAAAAAATCAAACCTCAAGCCACAAAAAAGCGGAAAGTGAGCAAAAGAACGCCAAAAAACAGGTTAACGTATTTTATTAGAAACGTTTTCACTACTGTTTAACAGTAGCTTCCTCAGACAAGAAACCCAAAGTGCCAAAGCACTTTTTAAAGGCAACAGGTGAGCATAATGATGTCATATCCTGTACAGGTAAACGCTACACCAATCAAGCCTATTAATAAAATACACCACTTGTTTTTAAGGCTTCTTTGATTGTTTGGTACTCGAATTAAAAATCAAAGACTGAATGTTTCTCCTTAACTGTATGAACAGCATTTTGTTTAAGGAGCTGGTTTTGAACCAGGAATAACGATTCAGATCTTCTTAGAGTATCTATTCTAGGTTATTTAATGTTATTGTATATTTCCTTCTGTGTTTTTACAGCGCAGATTGGATTTTATCTATACATTTTATGTTTTGTAATAACTTACAATATACGAATATACAGGCTAATTGCATGTTCTCTGTGTACACACTTTGTTGAGTAAAGAAATATTTTAACATTTATTGTGCACTGTAATATAAAGTGATACGCCTGTTTTAGTATTTTTAAGTTGGAATACCTGTGGTGTATTTTATTAATAGGCTTGATTGGTGTAGCGTTTACTTGTACAGGATATGACATCATTTTGCTCACCTGTTGCCTTTAAAAAGTGCTTTGGCGCTTTGGGTTTCTTGTCTGAGGAAGCTACTGTTAAACAGTAGTGAAAACGTTTCTAATAAAATACGTTAACCTGTTTTTTGGCGTTCTTTTGCTCACTTTCTGCTTTTTTGTGGCTTGTGATTAAACAAAATGTGTTATAGCAATTCACATGCTTCTTTGCTTTGGTTGAAAAGGAGAGACAGATGTCATGACAGGGAAGAAACTTAAGCTAGACCTAATTCTTGGATGAAGTTTGTTGAGAAATTCTCAGCTCTGAGGTGTTAACAGTGGATGTATATGTACTCATGTGGTGCAAATAAACATAGCAAAACTGAGAAGTGATGCATTACTCAATAATCTTTGTTCCAAATGTGCTCTGTGTAAGTAGTTTTTGTTTAATAACGCTTCGGTTATGAAACACATAGATAGTAAGGGCTGACAATGGATTGTTAATCACTTGGTCCACAGGCTCTCGCTTCCTTTCAAGAATTAGTTCTAAATTTAATATTCAGTACAGTTTTTTTCTAAATATGATACATGAGAAAAATGGGACATGCTTCCTGACTAATTAATTAATTAATTAATTAATTAATTAATTAATCAGAAGTCTGCTTAGCAGATGTCACAGTAGGTAATGTTAATAGGAAGAGATTGCCCTCAAGCCTACTTTGAAATTTAATGGAGATTGAAGGGATTAAACACCAACAATTTTGGATTAAGAGGGATGTATTTACTGATGAGAGGTTTGACAGAAGATAAATGGAAGCAGGTGGTGTTGCCATTCAGAAAGGGAGTTAATTTGATACAATCATCATTTTATCTATGTAAATTACTGCACTAAAACATTTTGACACTATATCAGCTATCTTGTGTGTTCACTACTGTCTTCCCTGGATGCTGGTGTTGCAAAGTAATTTGATAGGAACATGGGAGCACATGGCTGAGAAATGTGAAAGTCAGTACAGCTCTGGGAAGGGAGAGAGATGTTCTTGCAAAAGGCATGGGACCCTCCAGTTAACCTTACCAAAGAAACGGTACTGTGCAGTATATGTCTTCTAGAGGTAGGTGTAGAATATGTAATAAGTCAAATTAGATTCTTCGTTATGGTAGTTCAGAAATGTGTTACATTCCCTGGGAAACTGAAGTAGTGATGCAGAAGCAGTGCTAAAGGGGACTAAATGTGTGTTGCTGATTGAATGTTAAAGACAGGAAATCTTGAGTGTCCAGAGTAGTTGTTTAAATGATATGTTTCTTAACATAAGTAGATATGTATCTGTATTTATGTTACTGTCAGGGTTAAGCATTACATGAACTATATTTATTTATTTATTTGACATTTGTTAACTGGATTAGTCCAGCTAGGCTACAAGCCTGTTTTCAGTGGAGGCCCGAGGATAAAAGCTGTGATAGCGACACTTTATAGTAAACAATTATTAGGTTCATAGGTTAGTACTAAGCTAACTTCCCTTGTGAGCCATCTTAAGCTTAACCAATTATCCCTTGTGAGACTCAAATCCTGCACCTTGTGCTTGTAAGGCAAACACCTTAACCATTAGGCCACCCTCCCAACTGAAGTTCATTTTTCATAAGTTCCAGAGATATGGATAGTTCATATTGCAAGTTCATTTTACATAAGTTCCAGAGATACCGAGAATTATAATCTGTGAGTGCAAGAAATACAAAAAGGAGTATAGTACAGTAGCATGAAATAATAAAAAACAAAATACTAACTTTTTTCTTGTTATTGCATAGGCAAGAGGTGTTTGTAGATGGGCAATAGTATATACCTATGTATATGTGATATAGCAGTATATCCTAAGGGTTTGTACTCAGAGAGGGAGTAAAGTTCAGGGGAGGAAAAGAAAAAGAAAAAATGTAGGAGGTAATTGTAGAATAGAAGTTCTGTGAAGAAAAGGGTAAAAAGCTTGTAGTGGTGTAGTGGATCAGGTAGTGGTCTGATAGGGACAAGTCTTAGTGTTAAGCAGGTGAAATTTTAGTTCCTTTTTGAAGTGTTTAGGGTGAGGAATAGATCTTATGTGGATCGGGAGTTTGTTCCAAGCTTGGGCTATTGTGGATTTGTTGAGTAATTAACGAACGGTATTGTTGGGTTGGTAGATATCTAGGAGTAAATGGTTGGAGGTGTGGAGGGTACATGTAGGGGTATTAGAGGATAGCAGAGAGAAGGGCTGGGCAGGTGGATGGTTTATATACTATTCTGTGTGTGATTTGTAACTGTGTAAGTAAGAGTTGTTGAGGGAATTCTGGTCATTTGAGAGTGTTAAGTGTAAGGCAGTGGTGAGAGTTGTGATGAGAGCTGGTCACAGTTCTAGCTATTTTGTGGTAGGTTTATTGGAGTTTGGACATGGTTTTAGCCTGTAGGTTAGTAAGGATTGGGGTGACATAGAGGAGGGATGGGATGAGAAGAGCCTGAGCCAGGAGAGTCTGGCATTGGGAGTTAGAAATGTTCTATTATGGCAGAGAAGACCTAGTTTTTGGTGTGTTTTTTTATACTTTGCAAGATATGTAAGTTAAATTTGAGTTTATCATTTATGATGGTACCTAGGAGCTTGGTGTGGGGTTTAGGTTCTGTGATGGTCTTATTGGAGGATGTGATAACAAAGGTTGATTTATACTGATTGAGTGAGTGAGGAAGAAAAAACAGCAATTTAGTTTTTTTGGGTTTAAGATAAGTTGGCTATCAGACAGCCTTTTGTCAGTGGATAGCAAGGCATCTTGAGTTTGTGTGTGGAGATCTGAGATGTTGTTGGAGATGGAGATAAGGGATGAATCAGCAGCATACACACCAAATAGTCAAACGAAACTCAAACAAAGTAAATCCACCTGGAAAGGAAGCAATAGAATCCAAACTCAAGACTATTTTTAGCGCTTTCACCCACTTTATTAAAACTGAATTTCTTCAGAAAAAATACCTCACTCACTACAATCACTTAAATACTGTTTTGTCACTGAGTCACATGACCCATAATTTAAATCAATTAAGCAAATAGAATAATTGCTTGATATAAATAAATGAATAAATAATATAAATGCATATCAATAGATGTATCTACATAATATATTGTGATGTCTATACCCATTTAAACATAATTAATATATATATATACATATATATATATATATATATATATATATATATATATGTATATATATATATATATATATATATATATATATATATATATATATATATATATATATATATATATATACATACATACACATATAACCAACTTTTTAAACCATTTTAAACTTGATAACCATGGTAACTTTGCCTCAAAGAAAACTATCTAAGCTTTGCTAGTTGTAAAAAGCATTTAATGTTGATAGTACCATTGAGACCTGGTATTTGGTCAGCAATTAAAGATAGCTGCCATATAGTTTCCTGGTGGATTTACTTTGTTTGAATCAGCAGCATATTGTATTAGGGAGGATAGTTTACAAGATGTGTGAAGATCATTTGTGAAGATGGCAAACAGAAGGGAACCCAGAATAGAGCCTAGCGGTACGCCAGATGTGATGGGAAGAGAGGGGGAGCAGGAAGAGAACCACCTGACAGACTGTTGCCTATTAGATAGGTAACTAGTGAACCACTGAAGTGATGGAAGGGAGAGATTGAGCATGCCAAGTTTTGATAGAAGAATAGGGTGAGAGGCAGTGTCAAAGGCTTTGGAGAGGTCGAGGAAAAGACAGGATATGAGTTGGTTGTTATCCCTGGCCACTGCAATTTTGTAGGTAAAAGATAGTAGGGTGGCAGTTGTGCTATGGTAGAAACCATGTTGGGTGGGTGTGAGAAGGTTTTCCTGAAGGAGAAATTTTAATAGCTGAGTATGAATACATTTTTCAAGTACTTTTGATAGTGAGGGTAGAATGGTTATGGGTCTGTAGTTAGATGGGTCTGTAGAGTATCCAGTATGTATACATACTTATATATTGATGTTTTATCTATAGTTGTATCTAGAAGTCAGAATCCTGCATGCAAATAGAAGTAAATTGCATTTTCTTGAAAGACTTCGGATGACTATACTTAAAAAATAAAAGTGACAATTATGATCAATGATGCTGTACTGTATGGTACAGTATAGAAAAAAAATGAGCTATAAGACAGTTCTATTTTTGTTCAATGGCATTACAATTTGATTTAAAATAATTGACAAAAAAATGAGTCTGGTCAAAGGTCTGTTTTGTCTTATTCATATTAGTGAATATTAGTGAATACATTGTTTACATTAACTCATGTGAAACAGTTTTGCAATATGTTGTGGTCATCCACTTTAGTGATAAACTTTCCCATGTTTAAGTTATTGATAGAAAAGCAAAAGAAAGTAATTTGGAGAAAATATTACTGTACAAAATATATATACCAAAGAGGTAAGGGCTGAGAATAAATCTTTGGGTACCCCATTACCCATATTCCATAATCTCACTTCATACGCTGGTAATCAACATGCCACATTTTATCTGTTAGTAAGCTGTTAATCCACATAACCAAAAATTTGAAATACCTATTCTGCCCAGTTTCTCTGTTCATGACTTATGAACCACCCAGTCAAAGGCTGAAGTAAAACGAGTAAAAAATGTCAACCAGATGAATTTCTTCAATGGCTCCTATGATATTGTTATAAAAAAAAAAAACTGTCTGCATGGTGTTACTGATGTATACTAAACATTAGAGCTGTAGTAAGGTTAGTTGGGGCCCTGGATAATGCCTCCATTTGGCTTTGGCACTTCCCAAATATACTTCCAGGCATAAGGAGCAATAAAAAATCCTGTTAAGGTTCAGAACCAATAAGAATGGTGTTGAAAATTTTAAATGACAAAAAAAAAGGTTTTCAGGCTAAGCAAAGGCATGTTATGTGGACACATAATAGTGCTTTATTATATACACAAACTACATAGATTCATAGATCGTTACTAGGCTAATGACCCAAGGAGGCCCTTTTTCAGCTTAGCCAAGTTTTCATGAAAAAATAATGGCATCCTGTATCCAAGGACATTGAGAGCCAGGCATTTATAACCTACTTCTGTCAGTAAGGGACATGGGTGCCAGACCTGGTGTAAAATTCCAATTTCCAATCCAGTGGTCAAGGTTGTACTTAACTTGAATAATAGACAAAATCAGCTTCACATAGATGGAAGCCTGTTCCATAGGAGGGGCAGTCTCTGGGACACATGTCTGTCTCTCCAGCATGTTCTGTTTAAGTTGCCGACAAAATTCAGTTCCTTAGACCTTGTATTTCTGGTACTGTTTGACTTATGAATGTGTAGGAAATTCATAATTGCAGGGTTTGTGGATGCCTTGTAAGTCAGGCATAGAGCACCCCTCAGCAATCTATAGGAAAATGAGTAGAGGGAAAGGGCTTTAAGGCACTCTGTGTAAGGCAGGTTTGGTACACCTTGTATTCTTTTTGTAAGGAACCTCTGACATCACTGTAGTTGTTGCATATGCCTGGTCAGGTACATACCAAAATGAGCACTGTACTCTATGATTGGTCTGATAAGGGCAGAGTGCAGTAAGATAATGACATCTCTGGACCTAGATGTCATGCCATTACTTGTAAGTTGTGCAACAAAAAAGAATTTCTTTACCACTGTGGCCATGTGGTCGTTGAAGGTAAGGCTATTGTCTATGTGAGCACCCAGATCCCTGACCACTGGGTAGACACTTAGAGGCATATTATCAACATGGTAATTAGCCAAGATGACTGACTTCCCAAAGGATACAATTATGCATTTCTTAGCATTGACTTTAAGACCATGGCTTTGGCACCATTTATTAGTCAGAGATAGACCTTCTTGAAGAATGGTAGTGTCTGCAGGAGAGTTGATCATAACTCCCCAGCTTGCAATCATCTGCAAACTTAGTCAGTCATAAGCCTTTAACATTTCCTTCCACTTCAGAGAAATAGATGCTAAAAAGGAGGTGGCCTATTAACAAGTCCTGGGGGACTCCACTAGTTACTGCCCTCCTCTCCTTGTGAAGGTGGCCTCAACTATTTTGACCTCCTGGGTCCTATCAGTGAGCCAGTTGTTTATTCAGTTAGTGATAAATGGGCTTATACCTAATATAGTGAGCTTGTGTATAATGCCTGAGTGGGGTATTGCATTAAAAGCCTTGGCCAGGTTGAAGTAAGCTGTTTGCACAATTTTACCCTCATCCATTGCTTTGGTGATCCACTCAAAGAAGTCTACCTGATTTAATAGGCATGACCTTTCTTTAATAAAACTGAACTGTGATGAGTTCAGCATTTACAGGCTCCCTATGTTTTTATTTATCATGTCCATGATGATTCTTTCCATGGCGTTGCATATGAAACTGGTCAGACTTATGGGCCTGTAGTTACGCAGATCAGTGGTTGGACCTCCTTTGTGCAGAAGAATGACTGTAGCTATCTTTCAGTCCTTTGGCACAAGATCCGACTATAGGCTCCAGTTGAAAAGTGATTCAAGTGGACTGTAGAGGTCATTTTCCATGCTATTTAGTAAGCATACCAGGATGTTTTCAAGGCCCATCAATGCAATGTTTTTGGCATTGGAAAGTGCATTGAAGACCATTTCCCTAGTAATGGTTTGGGAGATTGTGGTTTGCGGTATTTCCTTTGGACTATCGGGGGGGGGGGGGATTTGAGGTGCATTTGTCAGTCAAAGGTTGACAATGGCCTCTTGTTCAGTGTGGGTAATGTCATTTACAATACATTCTGAGTATTATTGCATATTTTCCTTGAGTCTGTAGACATAACTGTAGAAAACCTTGTGGTTGCCCTTTGCCTTAGAAGCTATTTTTTCTTCAAATGTATCCTTTGACGTATTCATTAATCATCTTAGCTGCCTGCTTAGATTGCTCATGGGTTTTTTGTAGGTTGGGCATTGTTCCTCTTATGCTTAGCCAAGATTTTTTTTCTTTTGTTGTATAACTGATTGATATTGTGATTCCACCAGGATGGCTTGTCTTTTGAGTTTGTCTTATTCTTAATATGAGTGGGCACATTTTGCTCTATACAGCTATCAGTATGGATGTACAGGGATTTTCTAAATAGCTCAGCATATGCTATGGAGTTTACTGGGTTTGGAGGATACTTGGAATTTAGCTAAGGTGTTGCTTAGTAGAGAGATATTAGCTTTGGAAAAGTTCTTAAACGTTTTTGGTTTTGCTGTGTCCCCAGATTTAATTTTTATTTCAAACAGTCCTGCCTTATGGTCAGATCTGAGAAATTAAGACATTACTTTGGGTAAGGAACATCACTCCCCCATGTTTGTGAGTACAAGGTCAAGGATATTTGTAGTCCTGATAGGAGAATGGACCAACTGTTCCAGGATGTTGGTATCAATGGAGTTTAGGAATTGCTGCACTTGTGCATTAGAAGTGGTGTAAGATTCCCAATCCATAGAAGGGTAGTTGAGGACTTCCATGAAGATCATATTGGTTTGAACGGTGAAGAACTCTAGTACATGGAGATAGGTAGTATGGTTTTACTGGGACATGGAGGGGGACCTATAGGTTGCAACGGTATTGTACGAGACCCTGTTTATGGTGAGTTGCACATGTATGAGCTGCAGTGGGTCATAATCTGGATGTGAGATTGCTTTTAATATAGACTGAGACTCCTCCAACTTTAATTCCCTCCTGTCCAGTAGCTGGTCAAAAACCACGAAAGACATTATAACCTTGCACTGCCAGGGTACACTCCATGACTTTACTACCCAGATGTCTACACTCTCCAGGGAGAAGAAGGCTTGCAGGGAGTGGAGTTTCTTGTTAAGACCTCCAAAACTGAGCAGTACCACCTTCAGATATATCTTTGTAAGGTTCAATTAAGATGAGAGATTTATCAGTTTGGCATTGCCTAAAAAAGGCACTATGGGGGTGGAAAAAGTCTTTGACAGTAACCAAAAGCCTAGAAAGGATAACTGCAAACCACTCTTGGCAAAACAGTGTGGTCTGTCAACCATGTCTCCCAGGCTGTCAGATATTGTACCCCTTTGGATTGACACCAGAAGCTAAGCCAATTGTTAAAATCAATCATTTTCTGTTGGTAACATGGCATTGTCCTTGGACAAGGTAGTATGCTGCTCAGTGCTAAGCTCAACAGCTAGCTCAAACATGTCACTTTTCATGTAGTCAAGGGGGGGGGGTATGTCTCAGGTTATTAACACCCAGATGACTATGACAGAGTCATACTGGTACCTGTGGTCCAATCACCTCAGTGATGGGTGATTTGACGGATCCTAGCCCAAGAAAGTCAGCTAACCATGACTCTCTCCTAACTCAGTCTGGTGAAGGGGATGTCAGTGTGCCTCACTATAGAATGACCAGGAAGTTTGGTTGTGTGCTGGTTTGTCTTAAGAGTTTAGCAGTACAGGCACTGGATACACTGTTAGCATGTGTAGCTGTGGGTGGTGTTTTAATGGAGTGTTTAAGTGGTGGCTGAGGACCCTTTTTTGATTTTGCTGTGCAGGAGGTCCAAGTGTTTTAGAAAGGTTACCCAATGCCTCAGCATAAGTCCTTTTATATGTAGGGTCTTTACCCCATGCAGTAGGCATGGTGTATGTGTCACTCACAACCTCTATAGGATTAGTTTTGTTGTATGAGATTGTTTTGCCTCCAACGTTAAAGTGTATTTACACCTTTTGCATACTTTATCTGTTTTATGAAGAATAAATGGGTTATCAGTGTACATGAGACAATTGATAGAAAACCTCAGAATACCCATCTCAACCAGTTTAGCCACAGAGAGAGCTAAAGAGTGCATATCCATGGCACTGATCTACTAGGGATGAGTGAGGGAAATTTAAATATTGAATAGAAACTGCATGAACAATAGCAAGGATTTATTATCACTCTCTGTTGCTGCTGCACCATCAAAATTAAAAGTCTTCAGGATAACTAAGGAGCTATTATTTATGTACAAAGCAGCTCTTTGCTAAACTGTGTCAAACATTTTTGTTACACTGTAGCAAACAGCTATACTAGCTACTACTTGGTACAGTTCTTAACACACAAACACTGACTGCCATTAAAGCAGATGAGATCAAGCTCACAGCTGCTTTGAATTATTGCTTACGTGTCGGTTAACTTCCCTTCGGATTAGCACACAGTTACCACAGAAAAATAGCAAATAACCTGAAAGTAGCGTGGTTCCTTGTGTGTGAAGTGGGTATCAAGCCAAATGCCAACTGCCAAATGCAAACTGCCAAATGCAGTTCCTTATCAAGTAAAGTCCAAGTTCCACAGATAAGCAGCAAAACATAAATGTATTATCCAAGCAAGTTAGTTTATTCGAACGAACAGGATAAAAACAGATGAGCGCTTTCACTAATGACTAGCTTCTTCAGATCTTTACAATAATGGTATAGTTCCATCCCTTAAATATGATAAAACAATCAGCTTTGAATTATTGTTTGATGATTAGTGCTAGGCTAACTGCCCTTATGGGCTAATTTAAGCCTAGCCAATTACCACATTTGAGAATTAAACCTTGCACCTTGTGTCTACTAGGAAAACACCTTAATCATTATGTCAATCCCCCCCAAAGGTATCTTCTGAATGCTCAAGCAGCAACAGAACCTTGTTTCATACTCTTCTGACTAAGCACACACCCACTCAAGTTGACTGCTGTGAGATTAGAACCCTACATATCTTATTACATAAGCTCATAAACATAGTTCGTTTATGCTTGCACCACCACAGAAGTCTAAAGTATCTTTTGAATGTCCCTTGAGTGAAGGCAACAGAACCTTTTATTCATGCTCTTCTGACTATGTACACACTAATTCAATTTGACTGCTGAGAGAATAGAACCCATACCTATCTAATTACACAAGCTTGTGAACACAGTACTTAACACTTACAACACAGTGGTTGTTTATACTGCTATCAGGGAACAACTAGTGCAACTCTTCTACAGTGCTGCTCACACCCCTTAACAGCTTACAACAAGGGCAGCCACATCCTTGTCCCAGCCTTGCTATGACATTACTAAGCATCACTATTGTTTTTAACTCATCTAACAAGCTCTAAATGATAACACGCTCCATAACTTTTCTAGTACTGGAGAGCAAGCAGTTTGGCCTGTAGCAATTAAAGCTATAGAGTGAAATCATGTTCTTAAAATTAAGTTTTATGATGGCAAATTTCCAATCAGCTGGAATCTCAGGATTTGTAAGGTAAAGACAAAAAAATCATCTTCAGTTGTGTCACAGGCTGGTCCTTAAGCATCCATAGATCAATGTTATAGATCCCATCTATTCACATCACTTTCTTGTAGTCTAATCAGTTGGGATGATAATAATAACTTGATTGTCAGATAAACTAAAGGATCTAGCTTTATTATATGGAAAAGAACTACAAACAGCATATTCTATATACTGTTTGGTGAAGTAATAAGTGAAGAGTTTGGTTATATTATCCTTGTTCTTTATAACTACAATATCTATTCTCCTTCATAACATACTTAAAACAGTCTTTTAATTGTCTTTGATATTCTTATAAGATTTCCATGGCATACCTCTCATCGTCTTAGAGCAAGAAATCTGGAAATCTGGACAAAGCCACAAATAGTGAGGGGACAAAGGCCCAAAATTAGGGACACTTTTTAAATATGGCTCTTGCAAACATAGAAAGTTGATAGAATAACAGGTGTTGCGTTAATATGAAGTTTATGAAGGATATGAACTCTGAAATTTAATGTGTGACATTCTTTTCTGACTTCATTTCTCAATGACTTGCTATTAGTTTTCCAGAAAAATCACAATTTTGTGAGAAACAGACCAAAAATAAGAGTAAAAAATATGGACATCCTGTGAAAATCTGGACAGTTGAGAGTTATGATTCCATGGGCAGTTGTTGGTTCCTTTGGACACTTCTTTTAATTTGTTTAGACATTTTCTTCCTTTCTTTCTTTCTTTTTTTCTTTCTTAATTTTCCTGAAAGTCTAATTTCTTCCATTTTTTTTTATTTTTAGAATCATATTTCAGTGCCTTATTAATGACCCAGTGTGTCTAATAAAACAAAACTAAAAAAACAATTAAACCAAAGCTAAAAGGTACAGTGCGTCTACTCAGATTTGTAGTGGGTAAATAATATTTCCTGCCCGAACTAAAAGCATTCTTCTTCATCTGATATTAATGATTATATATCTTTAGCTATTCCCACATACTCAATTGTATGTTCTCAAAATGTTCCTTAGCTTTCTTATAATTTCTAATGGTTCTATGTTTAACATCTCCCTTACTATGATCCACTGCAAGGTCTGTTCAAGTTTTGCTAATGAATGAGTGGTCATTACTGTCTAGAGGAAAGATAATATAACTTAAATAGTCATTAAAATGCTATGGAACTATCAAAATATATAGTATTTTATTTTGTCTTGTGGGTGTGACTGCAATCTGCCTCATGGAGACTACAAATAGGTGTGGCATAGCACTGGATTTGGCAACATTTCCACTTTTAGAATGGTAGATTGAAATTCCCAGCTATAATGCTTTATGTGTGTACAGGCTGAATGTAATTTTAACTTCTTCCATTTCCCTTTTCTTTATTTTTTTTGGGGGGAGGGCAATACATACCTAGAACATGTAATGCATTTTCCTTATACAATAAGTTAAATAAACACAGTCAATATTCTTCTCAATATTTCCAAGATGTCTCTAGCTCAAGATCTTTATTTTCATGCTTTATAAGATTCAAAACACCACCCTCGCTATCACTGCTTTCACTTCTATCGCTCATGAAAAGATTATCACACTAAAACATAGACTGCAACCCATATCTGTCATCCATGAGTCAGAAATGACTGCAATGTCTATGATGTCATCGTGTCAGTATCAGCGAGTATAAAACATCTAGATGTGACTTATGCAGAGCTATCAGAGCATCAATGGAGAATGGCAGTCATAAGCTGGAAGGTTATTATTCAACTGCTGATACAAGGCGTATGTGGCAAGGCCTGGAAAACATTATAGGCTGCAGAGAGAAAGGCAGAGGATGGGTATTGAAAGCCAGTGTTCATGGCATGATTTCAATTAATTTTATGCCTGGTTTGTGGTCCAAAGCACTGAGTCAAAGGGTACCACCATAAGAGAGAATGGCAGAGAGGAGGCAGCACCACCTTTCTCAATATCATCAGCAAATGTAGCAAAGTCCTTGAGGAAGATAAATCCCCAGAAGGCAGCCGGTCCAGATAATATTGCTGGAAGGACACTGAAAACCTGTATTTTAATGCTTGCTGATGTTCTGGCTGATATATTCAATCTCTCCCCTGCACAAGCTACAATTCCCACTTGTTATAA
The DNA here is from genome assembly GCF_019279795.1 of Protopterus annectens. NCBI lineage: Eukaryota > Metazoa > Chordata > Ceratodontiformes > Protopteridae > Protopterus > Protopterus annectens. The sequence goes on along the minus strand of NC_056730.1, from coordinate 389,982,455 downwards.
GGCAACCACTATTATTCTACTGCTGGGAAAGGGCTAAGCCAACTGCCTTAATGATTACTGGCCAGTTGCATCGACTCCTATAGTGATGAAATGCTTTGACAGAATCATTTTGAGTCATATTCAATCAGTTATACTGGATACAATGGATCATCTGTAGTTTGCATACAGACTGAATAGACTGACAGAGGATGCAGTCAGTACAACACTGCATACAGTTCATACTCATTTGGAGAATAAGGACTGTTATGCTCGATTGCTGTTTATTGATTACAGTTCGGCCTTCAATACAGTGATACCAATGAAGCTCATTAATGAGCTATCCATACTGGGTGTGCCACCGACTCTTAGCAATTGGGTCATGGATTTATTAACAGGCAGACTACAGTGAGTCAGGCTGGGGAATAACATCTCTAAAACAATAATAATAAATACAGGAACTCCACAAGGCTGTGTGCTGAGTCCAATGCTGTACATCCTCTTCACTTATGATTGTTTTGCTTCTCAACATAACATCAGTATTGTCAAATATGTGGATGATACAACAGTCACTATTCTGACCTCCAGGCGTGATGAGTCAGCATATAGGAGGGAGGTGGAGAACCTTGTGAAGTGGGGTCAGAACAGTAATCTCTCTCTTAATACTGGCAAAACAAAAGAGATGATCATCGATACACAGAAGAATAGACAACACTTACCATTACATATTGGTGAGTCTGCAGTGGAAAGAGTGGATACATTCAAATTCCTCAGTATTAACATCTTTGAGGACCTTACCTGGACTCATAATATCACAGACCTGGTAAGGAAATGCCGGCAGAGACTGTATTTTCTGAGAAGGCTGAGGAAGTTTGGCATGCCCAACACCATCCTCAGCAACTTCTACAGATGCACAGTTGAGAGCATTCTCTCCCACTCTATTACAGTATGGTTCAGGAATAGTACAATATGGGATTGTAAGGCTCTGCAGTGAGTAATAAAAACAGAGCAAAACATCAAACCATTAGAGTAATACTCCCTCCATTGGGGAGGACATCTGCACCAAAGGAGTTCTTATGAGGGCTCAAAACATTATCATAGACACTACCCACCCACAACACAAACTGTTTATGCTGCTACTGTCAGGAAGGCATTATAAGGGCATAGCAGCCAGAACAACCAGGCTGAAAGACACATACTACCTCTCTTTCCAATATTGTAGGTTGATTCACATTTGGGGGAATCAAGCTTTTTTTTTTTCGCACATGCTCTCTTTTGCACATTTATATATATATAGTTACTGATATTGGTATTTATCTTATTGTCTGTTTGTTGTCTTAGATTATGTCTTCTTAATAACTGTTGTTTTTATATGTTGCTGGAGGATTTGCACAATAAAAATTTTATTGTACTTTGTGACATTGTCTGTAGTACATATGACAAAAACGTTGAATTTAATTGATATTATCTGACAACTAATCTTACAAAATACAAATGTTATTAGTTCATACCTAAATGTTATGCTTCTGATTGCAAGATGAGTGTTTTGATGATGGGATGTGTTTTAAATATGGTGGACAATTTAAGTGAATCTTATCTGATGAAGTTTGTTTTTTACAGACAAAAGAGCTAATCGTGGTTGTTTTAGTGAATAAAGTTGGACTAGTTGCCATTTCTTGATCCTGCCACTTTTTATGGTGGATTTAACAACATTATAGAGATTTTAATGCCATAGTCATTTTTGACAATGTTCATGTTATGAATGTTATCAACCATCACAGAGTACATGTCCAGAGGTGGCAGTATATCATTTGAAATGTAAATGAGATATTAGCATTAACCAGTATTTTCTGGAGTCACTGTGGAGCATGTGAATATTTATTGATCAGCACACATGGCCAAGTCTCACTGCCATGTTTCTTACTTAAACTGGACATTGATGACTTAATACATACATGCATACATTCACTTCTAGACCATTTCTGTGCTTTCTGTCTTGCAATTGTGGTTGTCTTGCTTGTTCATCATTGTGCACAGGCTAGTACATGTGAGATCTGAATTGGACAACAATCCATGACATTTTTTCTAGAGATCTTTAAAGAGACATGACAGGCGATGGAGGGGATGGTGTTCCAATTACAGCAAGACTCCTGGTTAAACACTACATTTGAAGGGTTCTGCAGGTATAATATATGGGTCTCAGTGCAAGGCTTAGGCATGTAACAGCTTAGTCAAGGCTGTCATCAGTGCAACTGGCATCCCACACATGAATGAACAATGCTGCTACCATTATAGTAACTTAAAAAGGAGAAAAAGGACCTCCTTAGCTGATGGGAGGAATATGTTTAGACTGGCGAGACACATCAGTTACCCAAGTATAGTGGCACATAACCAGACAATACAATACCATGAATTACTAATACAAATAGGAGTTTATTATTATTTTTTTTCTTATTCTTTTGTTATGTGTAGCTTCTGCACAAATTGAAGGAAATAGGGAGGCACATCAGGAAAGAACGTAACACCTCAGGGAAGCACGGGTTAAGTATAGGTTCAGGTCTGAATGTATGTAATTTCATAATAGCAGCGATTGTAAACATAGGTTATCAATTCGCTGGACATCAGTTCATAAATGTTTGACAGAGTAAGACAAGAGCTTGCATACTTAATATATGCTGATTATACATACTCGGACAAATAATGCAGCATTACACTAATCAGTGGTTTTAATGACTGCAGGTTGAAACCCAAACAGCAGTAGCAATTAGTCAGTATTACTTAATTATTATTTTGCAGTAAATTACTTAGAATAAAAATTCACATAGACATTTCATGACTTGCAGTGCATAAACCAGCTATGCAATAATCATGGTGTTTATATAATGTGTATATTTACTGTAACAGTGGCTGTGACAAATCTAAATATTCTTGTTGGAATATGCACTGACTGGGATATGTGACAATTACATGACATTTTTGATATATTTCTCTGCTGCCTCTCCCCTCACCCTACATCTTCTTTTTTATTTGTTTTGTGTGTGTTTATAACATTTGGACTTTCAATCCTGCTGAAACATGACCACCTGCATGCAGATCTTCTTTGCCCACAGGGGCTCTGACTGCCACCCCTCCACAGGTGGTTGTAGTGGTGCCAACACAGGCAGCACAAGCAGCTAGCATATCTGGTCACAACCTGTCAGCATTTCCTCCACATACCCCCTGCACTACCTATGCCATCTGCATAAGGTAGTGCTGCCTGGAGGGTTAGTGCAGTGGTACCGACCAGAAGTAGTGCCACTGAATGTGGTGATTAAGCCACTCAACAGGAGCTGACAGGGCGTGTGAAGGAGATAATGGAAAGAGGCTTTGATGCCCACATTGGAAAGGATCTTGCAGCAAATTGCCAAAATTGCTGCCCCATCCAGTACTGCCCTTTTTGTCTGTGACAGGAGACAGTGGTGAAAGTTCTGAGGGTGACCACTATATTCACTAAAGTCTCATATCTATCTTCAGTCATGCTGTTCCCCAACCCCTTGCGTCCACCACCATCCCTGTCTGTATTATATATCCTGCATGTTTGTACACTTGATGAGATACTGTACTGACCTACATACCTCTTCCTCTTATTCCTAACTATCTACAACATTTCTCTCTCTCCAAAAAATGAAAAGGCACTTGTCCAACAAAAAGGTATGCCAGATAAATAGCTCTCCACTTCCAATATGTGTGTGCATCACACACACTTGGCCACACAACATTATTAAGTTTTTGTCATACACCCTTTATATTGCGACTATTCAAATTTCTCAAATTCTTTGTGCAAATGCAATGTTAACTTGTGAAGAAGTAGATGGATATGATGCTCACCCATCACCATCCTACGCATCCATGTCTTTGACTTGCTTCTTATTTTCACCATTTGTTCAATCACTCCATTTCATGCCTTTAATTTGGTCAAAAAATGGATTCACACAATACACTAATGGCCAAATATGTTCCATTAAACAAAACCCTCTATTTCTGCCCTCAACATTTGCTGCAAATGACACTTAATGTCCTATGGCAAAAACTAATGTACTTGCATAGAACCACATTCATACTGTGTTCCTCATGCTACTGTACTTTTTCCCACTGTGCAGCAGTCAGCAGTACTAATAGCAATATGAGGAGGCAGTCATTATGATATGTATAGCAGGGTCCAGGATTTAATTTACAACATATGGAATGTTTCAAATCTCACTACTGTTATGAAATCTGCTGTACACACAGTCCCTCACTTCATACATTTCTCATTGTCCTTCCAACTGTGCAAATTTTGTTAGCTGCATTATGACTTACTTTGCAGTGTGCTCAGATAATGCTCAGGTCTAGAGAATGTTAGTCAACACTGGCAGGTGTTCAGCTCCAGCATTATGTGCAACATTAATTAACGTTTTCATTCCTATAATAACATTTTACCTGGTGAAGTGTTGGCTACATGTTACTTCCTCACCATTATCCTTTATATTCCTCAATTAATCTCACAGACCCCTGTTGGCTCTCTCTTTTGAACACTTTACTGTAAACAGCATGACATATGTTTTAATGATGACAAACAAAAGATTAACACAACACACACATAGGCAGAAATGCCACAGAAACATAAATGACTATATGCCTGTACTCTTCATTTCTGACACTTGGAATTGAGCAGCAAAGGCCGGTGCTACTTCCTGTTGTTTTAAAAGTCAAATAATTATGCATGAACTAAGACTTTTCCATTGGCCGCACAATGAGCTTTGCAGTAATGTGTCTCAGTATGCAACTGTGGCAGACTGAAAGTAATGTTAGTAACTTCTGTTACTTGTGTGTTGTTTAATGGCTTATTATATTCAAGATATGAGGAGTTCATTGTAATGCAGTCTGTCTCTACCTCATAATATAAATGATTGTGGCACCACACATTACCCTTCCAAGTGTGTTCCAATGAACTAGCACAATTGTGTTCATACTTGCAGAGTAGTATTAATAAGTACAGTATATAGGTTTTACATATATGGCTTGTAGTTAATTTTGCACACTGTAAACACATTACAAAGACTTGCAGCAATACCACAGTATAGAAGTACCAAAGTAGAATGAAAGTGGAACTGCCAGCTAGTAATCCACAGGATATTTTATTGTAAAATACAATCTGACGTCTCGGCTTCACAAGCCTTCAAGGAGTATAACATTCACAAAAAGTAACCTGCCTAAATACACCCATCAGTTATACAATTAAACATAATTAATCAATGTCAATAAAATATTAAACAAAGAATTTCCAATTAATCTCATTATTTAACCCCTTAGGGGATAAAGTACCAAACTTTAAAATGTATACGGATTCTTTAAAAAGCAATCTGTTTTTTAAATCATTTTCATCACAGTATGAATCAATTTGTTCCAAAACAGTGCCCCTCAAGCCATCAGTATTACCATTATGACATTTATTAAAGTGTAGTGCTATTGTACTTTCCTTTCTTTTTTTTAACTATGTCCCTAACATGTTCTAATAGCCTATTTTTAAATGGTCTTTTTGTTTCCCCTATGTCAAATTTATTACAAGGGCACTTTAAAGCATAAACGATGCCCTCAGTGCCACAACAAAAACTCTTCTTAGTTTCAAACAGCACACCATTGATTTTTTTTTTAAATGTTGAACAATATAATTACAAGCCTTACACTTTTTACAACCAATGGTCCTTAGTTCTTTTATATTAGATTGCATTCTAATTACAGGGGGCTACCATCTTGGACTTGACTAATAAATCTCTGAGATTTCTCCCCCTCATAAATGACATAATAGGAGTCCCCAATTTTTCCACAGATGGGTCATTTATACATAAAATATACTCCCAATAATACATTAATATTTTTTTTATTTATAGCACTAAAACTACTGAATGTAGTAGTAACATATATATCCTCCTGTTCTTGTGCTCTACTATTCACTTTATATCTTTGTGTATGTCTATTAACAACAGGCTGGATAATATATTCTTTTAAAAATTCCTTCCAACATTCTTCCAATATTCCTTGATCAAAGCCTTTCATTCTAAACATATTAATTGTATTGCACATTTCCCTCTTATAATCTAATTAGATTATTACATAATCTAAAAATACAAATAAATTCCCCAAAGGGGATGTAATGGATGGTATGGGGAGGGTGACAACTCTCTGCCCTCAAAAATTGTGATCCACTATCAAATTTTCTGTGGACTGCAGTTTAAATAGTCTTATTATTACTACCATCAAGGTTAACATCTGAAAATGACACATATTTGCCAACTTTTAACCCATCAAATTCTAGTCCAAACCTGTTATTTCCTAATGTTTCAACAAATCCTTCTACTTTTTCTTCACCACCTTCACACAAAAAAAATCAAGTCGTCAATGAACCTATAATAAAGCTTAACATATCTATGAAAGAATTCACTCCTATAAATATACTCATTTTCGAACAAGCCCATACTAAGATTTGCGTATGATGGGGCAAACGCCACCCCCATTGCTGTTCCTCTTTTTTGTCTATACAAGGCCTCTCCAAATTCAAAAAAATTATGTTTAAGGCAAAAGTCTAACAATTCTACAATAAATTCTGTAGATGGACTTTAGCCCACAAAGAATATAACAGCTTCTAACCCAAAATCATGACTAATTTTAGTATAAAGGCTTTTAACGTCTATTGTAATCCAGTATATCCTCTCCCCCCATTGAACTGCCTTGATCTTGTTCAAAAAATCAAACACATCTTGGATATAGGCTGGTAACAGCTTTACTTTTGGTAATAGGTGGAAACATAAAAACTGGCCAATTTTACATAAAAAAATATTTTCTTCCAGATACTATAGGACATCCTGGGGGATGAATTAAAGTCTTATGTATTTTGGGGAGACAGTAAAATAAGTCCATTACACATCCTGCCACCCCATATTTCTTTTTTTATATCATTCTCTGAAAAATAACCCAGTCTATTACCCTTTTTAAGCAAGCGGATATATTTATCTATTGCTTCCCTACACACTCTTGGTTCTGTTTGTTCATATACATTTCCATCTTTCAAATGTTCATTGCACATATTTAAATATTGAGAATAACTCATAATTACTAACTTGTTCCCTTTATCTGCAGGTTTAAAGATAATATCCTGCCTTTTACATAATAATTTCAAAGGTTTCCATTCATTTTTTGTTAAATTAAACTCCATATTTTTAAATTCCATAAATCCTTTCTCTATTGCTAACTGCAACATGGAATGAAAGTACTGAACCTCTTCATTTAAAACTGATGCCATAAATCCACTTTTATAGATCACCTTGCTTGTATCAAATAGTGTATAAGCATTACATTCTTCTTCAGGGCAACATGAATAAAAGCTGTTACTGTTTAATTCATCAGCACTTTTGTTGCACTCCATTAGAGGCTCATTAACCAAATTAATATTAATAAAAAAAATTTCAAATGTAGCTTCCTAATAAATCTAAACAAATCAGTTTTTATTTCATATAAACTCGGAATAGCTGTCAGAACAAAGTTAAGGCCACAATTAAGTACACTGTGTTCGCTATTATTTAAAATATAGCCAGACAAATTAATAACATAGTTGCAACAATCACTCGTCAAAGGCGAGTTAACATTTGCCTCTTTTGAGATATTGTTGCTAATTTCTATCTTTAAATTGTACATAGAATGTTTCCCTTGGTTGCTTTCTGGGGACCCCCTTTAGGGCCATTGACGTTCCCCCGAAAGGTCTGCTCAAATTGTTCATGCTGCTGTGAATTCAGTAAACATGGATATTCATTCATTTTGTCTTCTCCTGCTGAGTTGATCCCTTCCAAATTAGACAATGACGTATTCAAATGCCCTCCATCTTTCTGGAAATGTACATGTCTCACAGATCTTTTCCGAATGGCCTGAGACAAGAAGGCCCTCCCATTGTCATAGTCACGTAGATCACGAAGCAGTTTAACTTTTTTCCACTCAATAATATCCTCCTCATAAGATTTACATTTGTTATTATTGTCACATAGAAATTTGTCCAAATATTCAGTATTTAAATTAGTTGTTAATGAAGAACATGTTGTTTAATTTGTTCCTTCAGTTCATTTTGTTTTAGCCTATCTCTTTCCAAAAGTATAGTAATCCATTTCATCGTACATTTGTGAGCGGCAGTAACCCACCACTGATGGAAAAGTTTAACAGTGGCATTGTCCATATCAAATGGTAAAGAGGGGTCTTTGTATGCTTGTAGGCCATGGGGAGAGATATCTTATTCTATATACCTCTGTAGACTTTGAATATTGAAAATGTAGCCGTTTCCTTAAACATTAGTTTCTCCAGTTTGTCACATAATGTTTTATTCTCTACCAAAAGTGTAGAGGTAATTTTACGACCAACAATTGCAAATGAGTTATTTTATCTCTTGTTACGATCTTCTTCAAATTTTTTCCATATATTAGGTACAGTCAATACATTATTAACATCATTCATGGTTGTTTGACTGCTAGGTAAACTCATTACATTACCGGAAACATTCCGATGATCACCTAGCTGAAAAAAAGCTTTCAAGTGACTTCTTTGTTCCTTCTCCATTACAGTCACGAAACAAACAAGGCAGGTCCACATTCAGATCACTAGCCTTATCAAAACAAGCAAATTACAGCAATATCAGTATAGAAGCACCAAAGTAGAATGAAAGTGGAACCGCCAGCTAGTAATCCACAGGATATTTTATTGTAAAACACACTCTGACTTCACAAGCCTGCAAGGAGTATAACATTCACAAAAAGTGATGGCATAATGGTTAAGGTGTTTACCTGGCAAACACAAGGTGCAGGGTTTGATTCTTACATGGGGTTATTGGCTAGGCTTAAAATGGCCTACAAGGGGCAATTAGCCTAGTATGAACCTAAGTAACCTGCCTAAATACACCCATCAATTATACAATTAAACATAATCAATTTCAATAAAATATTAAACAAAGAATCTCAAATTAATCTCATTATTTAACCCCTTAGGGGTAAAGTACCATACTTTAAAATGTATACAGATTCTTTAAAAAGCAATTTGTTTTTTAAATCATTTTCATCATAGTATGAATCAATTTGTTCCAAAACAGTGCCCCTCAAGCCATCAGTATTACCGTTATGACATTTATTAAAGTGTACTGCTATTGTACTTTCCTTTCTTTTTTTAACTATATCCCTAACATGTTCTAATAGCCTATTTTAAATGGTCTTTTTGTTTCTCCTATGTAAAATTTATTACAAGGGCACTTTAAGGCATAAATTATGCCCTCAGTGCCACAACAAAAACTCTTATTAGTTTCAAACAACACACCATTATTTTTTTAAAATGTTGAACAATATAATTACAAGCCTTACACTTTTTACAAACAATGGTCCCTAGTTCTTTTATATTAGATTGCATTCTAATTATAGGGGCTACCATCTTGGACTTGACTAATAAATCTCTGAGATTTTTCCCCCTCCTAAATGACATAATAGGAGTCTCCAATTTCTCCACATTACAAAGACTTGTCAGTGATCCACAAAAACACAAGACTTTCATATAACGATCTTGAGATAAACAGTCAGGAATGCATGGGTGGCACTCCACTGGTTGATATCTGTGGCTATCACCCATCAGATAACTTTTCATATACCTTAATGTGACAGACATATATATCATTCATAGTACAACAATTAATGCAATTATGTGATGTTTGAGTTATTGCTAGTGTATGTTGGGAGTTGTGATCAACACGTTCATGTTTTGTCTGTCTGTCCAACACACATTTCTCATTATGTATGTCACGAAAAGTCAACTATGTGCTATTTGATACTTGTAGGAAGACTTCTCTTGTGGTTCCAATAGTTAATGCATGGTTATCTAGATTATGGACAAAGATAGGCAGGTCTTCAAATCCAGTAATCTGATGCATACACTTCCACCTTGTGGAAACATATACATGATGAAAGGGCTTCTCCAAGTCCTTTACTCCCATTTAGGCCAAACATCTGCCTTCATCACAATGATGAAGTCAATCCTTCAAATGTGTGCTATGTGGCACTTCCAGTAAGACTTTGCCTGTCACATGAGCAGTTAATGCATAGCTCCCTAGTGTGTGGACTTAGAGAGGTAGGTGTTCGATTCCAGCAAAGGCTAACTAGTATGTTTGATTGTAATGACAGGTAGGACTGGCTTAAACTACAGATCTGAGGTATACACTAATCTATAAGGGGAGAGGGTTCCTCCAACACTTTTAAACCAAGCATCTATGTTACAACACAGTAATGATCATCCCTTCAAACTTGTGCTATGTGACACATGCAGAAAGACCTCCTATGACATGAGCTGCTAATACATGACTTTGTAGAGTGTGGACCTAGAGAGACAGGGAGTTTAATCTGGTAGTGTATACATATTGTATGCATGTGAAACAATAAAGGCAGGCAGAGCTGGCTTACTCAACCAATGGTGATATAGAAACCCGACATTTGTGTAAACACATGCCTAAACAGTTTTGATCCCTCAAACTGCATTTTAGAGCCATAAACATTAAAACACAGTGCTTAAGTCATTACTTGTATACTTTCTGAAATCTGTGATATGATTTCTCTTGTGGCATAAGCAGTTAATACACAGTTCCCTAAAATGTAGACTTAGATAGGCAGGGGCTCAAATCCAGCAATAGTTAACTGTGGCTGTTTAACAGACAGATGAAAATAGCAATGGTTTATTCAACAGATGAAATGCATATAGTTCAATGTAGGAGTAAGACTTACATGGCTTCAGGATTTTAATCTGTCAAAGACATCTAGGTGAGCCATGTAGATTCAAAACACCACTGAAGTCATTCCTTTAAGTGTGTGCATTCTGACTCTTCTACTTCTGAGGTCTTCCATGACATCAGCAGTTCATACACAGCTCTACAGAGTGTGGACCTAGAGAGACAGGGGTTCTAATCTGGTAATGTATACAACACAGTATGACAGAGAGGACAGAAATGGCTTACTCAAATGCCTGACTCACACCTTTGTGAACACTAAAAAGGTGAAAGGATTTTGAGCTTACAAATTTCATTTTAGGGCAGACATAACCATTCCAACAGACTGCTGATATAATCCCTTCAAGTGTGTGCTTTATGACACTTCAGATATGATTTGTACTGATACTGAAGTATCTGTGGTTGATATACAAATCTATGGATTATGTACCCAGATAGGCAGGTGACTGAGTCTGGCAAGGTGTTAGTACTAACAATGTAAGAGAATGGTAAGAGGCAAGCTTGGGTTCTCCAAAACAGTTCATGTTTACAAATGCACTCATTGAAAACATTTACAGTTGGAGAGAGAAAGACCAACTTCTGTACTCCCTTTGATGGAAGCCATATGAATTGCAACACAATGATCAAGTTATCCCTTCAAGTATATTTTTTCTGGAAAGTATATGAATTCTCATATCACGTCATCTGTTAGTACACACATTAAGAGAATCTTCTTCTTCTTTTGGCTTTTCCCAGTTAGGGGTCACCACAGCAGATCACCTGTCCACTCATAATTGGCAGTGGAGTTTTACAGTGTCAAGTTGCCAGCCCGGCACCCAACCTTCCACAGAAGGCACACACATGCACACACTCACACCTAGGGCCAATTTAGAGTGTCCAATCCACTTACAGCATGTCTTTGGGATGTGGGAGGAAACTGGAGCACCCGGAGAAAACCCACGCGATCACAGTGAGTACATGCAGACTCCACACAGAAGGCACCCCAGCTGAAAATCAAAAAGGAGAACCTCTTGCTGTGAGGTGGCAACACTAACCGCTGCACCACGTGGCCGCCCCTGCACACATTAAGAGAATATTGATGTCCATTGCATTTGTTCAAATTCAGTGTTTTGTGCATTTTTTTATTTTGTTGACAATATAGTGGCAACAAGTAATAATGGCTTATTCAATAGATCTTGGTGTGTTACATGCTACATAATAGGCACTTAGTGTCATAGGGCCTGTTTACTGATATTTTGGTAAGGTGTTTGGATGGGTGAGTGATGTTCATCCGGTAATTGCTTTACTTCCTTATGAACATGCCCAAGATAATGATGTATGTATTGCCTTTTCCACTGAGGGATAGTTAGCACAAAACAGCTATAAATAATCAATGCTGCAGAATAATTATTGTCATTTGTCATTTTGTCACAAAAACTGTCAAGAAATTGCTTCCAGCAGCATGGCTGTACTGAAGATCATGCAATGGAGGCAGTGGCTGATGCATGGAGAATACAATCATTGTTAAAGGCTAGTGTATATCTGTTGTATGTAAACGCTTGCAGTTTTCACAGTTCACATACTACCAGATAGTAATATTGCATCTGTCTCTCAGGTATGTTGTGATCCAGGTGTTATGATGCATTGCACAATGCTCAGTTCAGTAGACATTATTTCCAACATGTTAGTAAAAATCCTTCACCACCGTACTCTGTCGAAGTGTATTAACTGCGTATACGTGACAGCAGGTAATGCAATCATAATATGATGCTTATATAGTTAGAAATGCTTCCCACTCTAATCACAAAAATTAAATTGAAACAGTGCATCTGGCACACTTGTGTTGTGATTACATCTCCTAGGGGTAACTGACATGAGTAGTCTTCCTATCATACATAGGATCATAGGAAGTTACTAGGCTATTGGCCCTGGGGCCCTCATAAGCCTAGCCAAGAGTTTAGTCCATGCATGGACATTTAATTATGTCCATAGGCATACGATGACATACATACATATACACACAAGAGATGTTAATGGACTGCCTCCCCATAACTTGTGTTTGCCAATATTTTCTTTTTAGTAAAATTTTCCCTGATATGTCCATCAAATTATGTGTACACAAATTTCATCTGCTATATTTTACAAATCTGTTACAACATTTATTGCAGCATCATTTTTCTGTTGATTTGCTTTTCAATGTGACTGTTCTGTTTCTTTGGCACATATTTGTGGATTGCACTGCATAATGATTTGGATGTGTTCTATGTCTCACTTTCTACCCTTTACAGCATGCATGTTACTGCTACAGCTCTTATTGTATCCACTTTCAGTACTTATATGAGTAGTAGTATATCTAGGTGTTTTCTCAATTTGGCACTCATTTATGTATGTGCTTTTCTATTATTCCGGCATTGGTACTTTTATCAGGCATGGGAATTTGTAGATGTTTGTTTCCTGTATATCTTTTTAAACAACATATTTCTCCTCTTATCCATTTACTGCCTGTGTTTTCTTTCTTAATGTATATGATAATATTAGTAAAGTTCCAACATAATCATTACTCCACCCATTGCAATGCACAACTGTATCAACCTGACTTGCACACTTGTTTTGTTAGGCTTCCCCTTGCTTTTATGTATTCCTAATTGACCTGTCTGTTGTTATGCTATGCACATGCACTCACTTACAGATCTCAGGTTTGTGTCCATTCATTTGTCTACATTGTATACACAAGCAGTATCTTACCTCAGTGTGGTTGTGAGCCTGTGGTGTGGGCTCAAGCTGGGGCTTCTCGATGTGCCAAGTTCCTTGGATTCTTGTATATTTGATTAACGATGCTTCTCACTGCACACAGTTGGATGATTGTGTTAGCTAGAGCGCAATCTGCATGCAATGTTAATGAATCCCTGGGTTTATTTAGAACATTACTATATTATTAACACAAATACTCAGTGGTTCAGTCTTTAAACAAGGTGCAAAAATGTTAGGCCAAAAGGTGAAACTGCTGATTGTGCAACTTTTTGTATTCAAAACACAATACCAGCCCTAGGGTGTTCATCTTTTAAAAAGTCATACAGGTCCAATGAAATGAATCCTTCTCATAAAAGGTCACTCAATGTATTCTCCACTGATTCACTAGTAGCTTTCACCTTGTATTGAGATACCCTTTTATGACTAGTACTGTCATTTAATAAAGATGCCACTGATGTTACATAGTCCATTTGCTCAGTAGTTACTAACCATCTGCTTTTGCCTGCCTTCTTAAGCTAACAGATCTATCATTCTTCAGATCATATAGGGCTTGTTTTTTTACTTACAAGGCAAATTTTAATAATGATAGGTTGAGGATAAGATAATGTTTTCTGTATTTCAGAAATGCAGACATTTTAAAGAACTGTTAAAGTAGAAGTTAAAGAAGGAACACAGGTATTTATCTTATATAACGAGTACCCAGGAACATTATTGTTAATTTGTGCCTTTTTTTAACATACATGTTAGAGTGCCGAATTGTAATCATTTAAAATTCTTGTTTTTTCTGCATGATGGGATGAAATAAAAGAATGATCTTTTTCTGAAAGTCTCTATTGTACTTCTATAGATGTCCTATTGGTAAGATTAAAAATAATAGGTGTATTGGTTACTGATTGTATAGTTAAATTATTGGGCAGCTTGGACTCTGCATGTAAGAGTGGCTGTGGTAACTCTTGCTTCATCTGTCCCCATTATATGTGTGACCTCTGAAAAATTTGTAAAATGCTATTACATGTGATATCTGTGGTATATGTTTTTCCTCTGCATTCACTAATTGGATGCATGCTTAACACAAACCTATTAGAGAGCAATCTTTGAGAGATCGCACAACAAATTTTGTTGAAGTCTATTGACAAATTCTGGTCTCTGGAGTCATTAGATGTTATCAATAGTAGTTACTGAAATATGTTTGGATCTGTAAGAATTCTTCTGAGTAGTGTTCTTTTTTACATTTTAAGCAGGCCCCTGTTTACAATGTGTTTTGTCTTGGTTCAGCCTTTTCTGTTTACATCATCTTCTTAAAGCATACCTCTCAACTGTACAGGTTTACGCAAAATGTTCAAAGTTTTGCCTCACATTTTTGGTCTGTTGCTCATAACATTGTGGTTTTTGGCAAATCATTGGCAAATCACTGAGGGTTGAAGTCTGAAAATAATGACAGACATTTGAGTTTCAGACTCCATACCCTTCTGAAAATCCATGCTAAAGCAAAAGTTATTCTATCAATTAAGTTTGTAAGGACAATATTTAAAAAGTGTCCCTGTTTTGGGGCCTTTGTCCCCCGATTATTTATGGCTTTATCCAGATTTCTTGCTCTAAGAGGTTGAGAGGAATGTCTTAAAGACTACTCATGCCTTTGATCTCTCTGTAAAATATTGTTATAAGAAGACTTGTTCTCACTAAAATGAGAATGTTATATTTTTTTATGATGAGCATTAATTTCAAAATTCAAATTGTCCAGAGATATTTCATGATGTTTGGATAATATTAATATAAACTCAATGCTTGTTTTGTTAAAACAAATTAATAGTCCCATATATAATCTATTAGTTGCATCTATGCTATTGGGAAACTTACTGAAGCATAAGAGCTTTAGCATTTGCCTGACTATAATGCATTCCTCAAAAAAAAAAAAAATAGAAAATCCCAAGTTATAGAGTAGGCTAATCGTTTTTTCCAGCATCTTCAGTAAATTGGAAACATTTTCACTAGCTACAGATGACACAGATGTATGAGTATGTTCTTCATTTACCACATTACTAAAAAGGGACTTACATTTTGCTAAAAAATCTGATATGTCATAAGAAATTGGAGCCATATTGTGCTTGCGTATGGTGGTTTTCTAGAAAAAGTATGATTAACCCTTTAAGTTCTCTTTCTTCATTATCCATCATAATGGTAGGTGGGTTGTTTAGCATTGATACCAGTACTTTATATAGCATCTACAAAGAATTTCATTTTTTTGGCAGAATGTGTTAGCTAAAAGAACATCCATTCAGCATAGGTGACACAGTGTCTCAAAAAGCTGCCAAAATTAACCAACTTATAGATATTAAAGTTAATGTGAGACACCAGCTGTGTAACCCCAAAAGGCAACCAAACTATCAAATGACTAAAGAGCTGAGCAGACTTTATGTAAAGGTTTAAGCTTTTACTTTACCACTTTTTCAAAACAATTCATTATAACACTATGTTTAAACATCTTCCCATGCATTGAGTGTTTTATGACATTACATAAAATACCATGCATTTATCTAGTGCAGTGCAGAGACTTAGAAGCTACTCTAAACTTATAGAAAAAATAAATAACATGTAACATGTATAAATATACCCCATCAATGAAGCATATATCTTTAATGTAAAGGTCATAATTTAAGAGCATTCTTTAGTCTATTATTATGCAAACCAGGAGTATTATAAGCATTTAAAAGATGGCAATAAAAGTTCCTTGTATTCTAACAGTGCATTAACATGTATACCCCAATGCCAAAACCCACACTATCTGACAGCAAATATATATATATATATTTTTTTTTACAGCTGGAACATAGAATTATATACTTGTGTGCAACATGTTTTGGATTGTTTCCCTTATTAACATATAAATATTCATAACTTCTTTGATATGGTTTTCTGTTGGTTTTACCAACATAGAATGAGTTGCAATGTGATCAAACAGCTGTGTACATTACAAAACTACAACTGCATGACTAATGCACTCTATCTGCTAATGCTCCAACTGCTAATGCTTGATTTAAAGGTGGTAAGTCTATGCTGTGAGCCTTAGAGACAAATCAACACTAAGAAAATGTACCACACTTAAACACAACATTTATTTTGTTAGAAAAAGTAATTGTATCAGAAGCCTCAAATAAAAATTTTAGATTGCATCGCTTATTTACAAAATTCAGGCAGTTTCTAAATATTTAACAAGCACATCATTGTCAAATATTTTTAATAATCTGTTTGGGATTGCTTGTGACACTCTCTAAAATGGTGGAATTTAGGTATTTGGAAAGAGTAACGTTGGACTTGGATAGGGAGGTGGTCACTTAGGGAGTTGGGCAGGGCTCTGGGGTCATAATATAGGGTGGGGTCAGAGTTAAGAATCCAGTCTAAGGTGGTACCTTGGGTATTGTTGATGAAGCAGGTAGGAGTTGTGACAAGTTGATGGATGCTATGTAGGTTGATTTGAAGGGAGGGAAAGGTAGAGGATAGTTTTTGCCAGTTGATATTTATGTCACCTAGAAGTAAGGTCTCATAAGGAATATTAATAGAATATTAATAGAAATCCATGCCAGAATAGATTAGAGGATGGAAATGTTGTTTCCAGGTGGGATATAGATAGAGGCAATGGCAAATTTCTCATGGGGGTTGAGGTGACAGTTGAGAAGTAATAGCTCAACTAGTTGAAAGTTAGGCAAATATATTGACAGGGGGGATAGGTTAAGGTGTTCAGAATATATACTTGTGACACCTCCACCTTTTTTGCAAGACAAATAATCCAGAATCCAACCATCCACAAAAAAAGTTTAATGTAAGTTTTCGAGTGCAGACTCTTTATCAAACACATACAGGCTCCCATAGCACCTGATGAATAAACACACACTGATAGCCAATTACATCCATAGACTAATAAAACAATTAAGCATTTAAATAGCTCATTAAAGAGATAAAACGTCATACATAAAATTATTTAAACTTTAAAATGGGTTTAATAATATTCACTTTGTTAAGCCCTGGGGGCATATCTGCCCTAAAAAAATTGATCCATCTATACTCTACCCTTTCTGTCATATTAATAATATCACCACCTCTCTTGTTTTGTAAATTCTCTGTAATATTCTAAATTTAAAAGTGTGGTCATCACCTTGTTGCATGATATGCTAACTCAAAGCATTCATATTAATGTTCCTATGAATTTCTGAAATATGTGAGGATATCCTTTCTTTAAACTTGCAGTTGATCTTTTCTATGTAAAAACTGGAACCGTTTACACAGTTCGCCAAACAAACAATATTCTCAGTGTTGTATGTGCTAAAGGTCTTGAAAACAAATTTACTATGTGGAATTGGATGTATAAATTAAAAATCAGTGTTAATAAACTTACAATATATGCAAGTGCAACAAGGAATGGTGCTACTATGACTAATAGCTGCCCTTTTAAGCTCTATCTTAGGATCTTTGTAGCATAACAGTTGTTTCAAATTTTTTCTTTCTTATACACAAAAAATGGTTTATCACCTACTATCTTCTTGATATCATGGTCAGAATTCAAGATTGTCCAATTTTTCTCAATAATATTCCTAATCTGTGATGAGTGCCTATTAAATTTCATGACATATCCTATGTTATATTCCTTAGGGTGGTTAGTGATTCTTGGATCCCCAGATATATCTATATCCTTATGCAAATATGGTTGAGCTGAGCTATAACACTCTAACTAACATCTTCAGCAATGTTTGTCAGATGGGGCCTACTATAACCTCTATGCATGAAATCATTTAACATAGCTTGAACTTCTGATAGAAATCCTTCATCTGTAGTATTAAACTGGCTGGCACTTAAGAACTGGCTCTTTACTACTTCTTTGTACACATGCTTCAGATGCATACTAGAGTTGTGGACATATCTGGTAGTTTGTACATCCTTCCTAAAAATTGTAGTTATTAGTTTTAAACAACTTCACATCTAAGAAATGTATCTCATTGCTTGGGTATGGTGGTTCTATCTTGGCCATAGATGTTGTAGTAGGGAGGTAGTATTTCAGTGTTAGAAATATATGGTTTTAGCCAAGTTTTAGATAGGGCCAGAATGTGCGCTGATTGGTGGGTGATCCAGGAGTGTAGTTCTGCAACTTTATTAGGTAGACTTTGTATGTTAATAGCACAGATAAAGATATGTTTAGTGAGACAGGTATTTGTTGTGATTGGGCTAGATGAGCCTGGGGTGGGGTGAATATTGCTGGATGATAGTAAATTGTTAGAAAAAATGGAAGGTTTATTTGCATAAAGGTAAAAGCCAGTGAGTTTGTATTTAGATTTGAGGGATGTGATAGAGACAGATAACATTTTTATTTTGATGACGTGTGAAAGAAGAGTTAAAGAGAGAGGAGCAAATTAGAAAGGACAGGGAGGGTTCCTTGTGCACTATAGAAGTGTAGGTGGGGGATAAATGTGAAAAATTAAGGTGTGTTTGATAGGAGGTAAGAAAAGAGATGTACATAAGTAGGACTGATGTGAGGTAGAAGGGGTCATGTTTTGAAATTAGATAATGACAGTAGAAGGATGACAGAGAGCTAGGTAAATGTGTGTAGGGAAGAGGTTATTTAATAGGGAGGAAAGGGGTGATAAATAAGATGAAAATGATGAATAGGGAGTATTAAGGAGAGATTAATTTACAAGGTAGAGAGGAGTGAGCAATAAGGGAGCATCTATAGGTGAAGGGTAGGTAGAGTCAAAGGCTGGAGATATGCTAAGATGCTGTGACTGTGGGGGGATAATGAGAGGGCGGGGGATGAGAGAGTGGGGTTGTAGTGTGGGTAGGTATAAACAGTAATTGATATATTAGTGGATGCAGGGGATGGATAGGAAGCTATTTGCAGAGGAGTGGTAGGATGTTTGCAGGCGACAGCTGTGATTGGATAAGTGGGTGGAGTGGGAGGGGTTGGAAATGAAGAGTAGGCAGTACAAATGAAATGAAAGTGGGGGTGGGTGAGAATGAGGGTAGGGGAGTGGAGTGAGCCTGAGCATAGTGAGGGTGAATGGAGCGGGCTGGGCCAGGAAATGGCAGTCACCACAAAAAACTATCAGCAGGCCAGGAGGGAAATTGTAAGAAGCACACATTGATAGTCAGCAGGTAAGTAGAAGAGGTGGGGAGGTGTAGGCAGAAAGGGAAGAGATGTTATAGTGAGGTATACACAGGTATATGCAGTAAGATAAAAGTTAAAAGGAAACCACAAACAGAAAACAAAATATTATAGCTAAGAGAGTTGGCACTATGGTAGTGACTAACTTATTGATGGCAGAGATAGACAAAGATGATCATTGGGGTGGGTTCTCAGTGATATGCAGGTAGCCTTTACAGTAGACAAAGTAAGACTATTTTGTGGTATGAGCTTGGAACACACTTTAGTTTAAACTGTCTATGCAGTAGCGCACAGGCATTATTCCAGGAGTTGGAACAGTATCTGTAAAGAAGGTAGAAGCAGTCTGGAAGGGAAAACACTTTGCTCTTAAAACCTAGGGAAAGAGGAGGAGAGAGAGTGTGTTGAGTACAAAAGCTAGGGAAAAACAAAAATAAGATAGGTACTATAAGCAACTACTGATTACAGCTAGAGAGGAGTTAGTTGAGATAAAATATGAACATAAATAAATAAATAAAAGCATACATATGTTATTAGCTTTACATATTGGAGCAGTAAAAATGTGAGACAGAAGTTCAATGACTTACTTCCACTATAACGTTTTCACATAAAAATGGTAAGCTATTAACCATGATGTCTCACTGTTACAACAACTGTTACAGTAAAAATGTCTGCTGTAGTTCTAGTAGTATACTTGTGCAGTTTTGTAATTGAAATAATCTAAGTAACTGACATATGAGAATAGAGCTAAGCAGAAGTTCTACATTAATTGCAGCTAAAATAACTCTTGAATTGTACAAGCCAGGTTAAGAGGTTATAACAACTGGAAGTCTCACGGCAACTGAACTTAGAATTAAAAAAACAATGAGCTAACCTTCATATCCACAAGGCTGCTACTAAAGAAGCCATAAAGCAGCCGCTGTGCAAGGTAAATGCCAAATAATGCAAAAACTACATTCTACAAACCCACTGTTGCCTAGTTAAATCTGCCAAATAGATACAAACAGAAATCCATAGAAGTATGAACAGCAATATCTACAGAAAAATGTTAACAGCGTACAATAGAGCAGTTGCTATTTGAGTAGAAATAATAGGCTCAGAGGCAGGTAAAGTAACCTGTTTTAATTTATGTACAGCCTTTTCCTTGTGTGGCATGAGACAACAATAGCTCAGCCAAGCCACTGTACTTGGCAAATAGTTGTTTAGGTGCTTACCAAAGTCCCACAAATAAGTTCCAGCAGAATACAAAGCCCTTCCAAGTGAGGTAAATGCAGTTTAAATCCTGAGTACAAGTGAAACACTGTTAAAATCATTAAATTAAGGACCTACACACCACTAAGATGAAGCCACAGACTATTATGAAGAGCAAAAGATCTATAGAACTATAGTTCAAAAGAGCAGGACTGCTAAATTTTTATGTAACTTTAGAATTCCAAATAATATACCAGTCCTCGGTGCTCAGCTTTTAATAACTCATAAATGTTCAATAAATCAGACCCTTCCAATCAAAGCTCATTCAAAATATCGTCAATGGATTCTTGAACAGCATTTACTTTATGCTGAACCACCATTTCATAACTAGTACAATAATTCAATACAGATGTCCTTGTTACTATAGTTTTCTTGTTACATAATTACTAGTCTTCTGCCTTTGTCTGCCTTCATAAATAAAACATATTACCCTTTAATTTAGATCTTGTGTTCGTTTTAGACAAACTGTAATAATAAGCAGGTGGATGTCAAGCTAATGTTTTCTATATGACAGAACTGTAGGCATTTTCAAATACTGTTTAATGTAGAACTCAATGAATGGACATGTGCTCTTCTTCTCTCCAACATACAGACAATTATATTATTGCTGATTGCTATATTATCTAAAATAAATATAGTTTTTAATAAAACCTCAGTTGTACCTCTATACATATTCTATTTGTAAGATTAAAGATAGGAACAGCATCTCTCACTGTAGGTATAATCAAATTATCAGGCAAGCTAGACTTTACATGCATGAGGACTACAACTCTTCCTCCTGTGTTTGCCTGTTGGATGGTTGATCATTGTTCATATTCTTAAAGTTCCTCACTGGTGGGATCCAGAACACATGCTCTTCCTCTGTGTTCATTGATTGGTTCTGGGTTAAATTTAAGCCTGTTAGAGAACTTTTTTGCTGTTGAGCAGCTTAGTGTAGAGATCTCCTTATAAGTCTGTTGAAAAGTCATCCATTTCTAAAAAAATACTCTGTTCTTTAATGTATTTTAGTTCTTCCTTGGTGGTTACTGAAATCCGATTGTTAGAATTCCTTTGGGTAGTATTTCTCTTTACATTATAAACAGTCCCTTGTTCACTCTCTGATTTGTCTTGGTTCAATCTTTTCTGCTTGCTTAGTCCAACTTATTCTCATTAAACTGAGAATATATATATTTTTTGATAGTCATTAATTTTAGCTTTTTCACTGGCCAGAAAGTTTTTCATGATGCTTGAATAAAATGGACATAAGTGTAATGCCATTTTATTAAAAAAATATATGAGTTCCATATATAATCCACTTATTGTACCTGTGCTATTCGGAACCCCAACTTATTGAAGCATAAGCCCTTTGGCATGTGCTATACTTCAATGCATTCCTAAAAAAAATCACAAGTTAAAGACTTAAACTTAAATAACATTTTTGCAACATCTTCAGTAAATGAGAACTATTGTCTCCATGTACAAATTAAGCTAATGCATGTGTCAATTCCTCATTCATCAAATTATTAAATAGGTACTTAGGTTTAACCATCAAATTGGATACGTCATAAGGAGCTAGACCTGCATTTTACATAGATTAGATGGTATACATGAAAAGGTTTGAATAAGAGTTAAATTATCTTATCTCATTCTCAGTGGTAAGGACAGGTAGGCTGTTTCTTGTTCAATATCAGTGCTCTGCCTAACATCTACAAAGCATTATAAAATTTGTTTTATAAACTGTGTAAGTTAAACGGAGGTAGTTCATGCTGCACAAATAACTGCATGTCCCAAAAAGCTGCTAAAACACTAAAATTTTACCAGCTTGTAAATTCTAAAGCTTACAACAGCAAGTAGTAATGTAACTCCAAAAACAGATACCAAAATGTAATACAGCTGAGCAGACTTTTAGGGTTTAGCATTGTGTTATCAATTAGAAAGCTGTTTTTAAAAAAACGTTATCGTAACATCACATTTTAATATCATCCCATGCATCAGGTGATCAACGACATTACAATAAACAGCAGGCATTTGTCAATCTATTGAAGTGTCAAGACTTCAATGCCACTGTAAACTAACAGAAAAAATATAAAATAGCATAATGATGTGTCTAAACATATCCTGCAAATAATATATCTTAAATGTAAAGGACATAATGTAAGAGCACTCTTTATGTTGATATCTTGCAGGGATGTGTTTGACATGTGAATGCAGCTATCATAAAGGTCCCTTGTACTCTAACAATGCATTAACATCTCCATCCCTCATATCAAAGCACAATCTAACATTGAGAACAACATGTTCTTAACATCAGAATATTGAATTGTGTGTTTGTACAGAATAATTTTTTATAAAGCCTCAGTTGTACCTGTTTTAATTTATATACAGCCTTTCACTTGTGTGACATATCTTCTCTTAATTGCATATAATTATTCAAAGAATCTTTAGTTTTGTTTCAAGTTGGTTTTACCAACCTTAAATGAACTGCAAAGGGAACAAATAGTATTTTAATTTTGAAAGCAATGGTTATAAATATCTAAGTTCATAGTATTTATTTACACTGGATGGCAACAGTGAATGATGACATCAGGGGGTGTGTGTCAGGTTACACTTATAGAGGTGTACATGTAGGTCTGTGAAGCGTGAAAGTGAATGTGAGCAGTGCACAATTCTCATCTGTTTCATCCTCTACATTGTTTGTTAAAATGTGTCATCACTGATTGCTTTAAGTATTTTTTTTTTTATTTTTGTCATTGTTTATGTGATGCGGTGCTTAGTGCAACCACGAGATACAGAGGAATGAATAGCAAGTTTTTCAGTGCTTGTCGTATAACTACTCCTGTGGCAACATGTGCATGTGTAGGGCTAGAGTATAGATGGTCCTATGTTCTAGTAAAGTCTGGAACCTTTCCTTCACTTT
Source organism: Protopterus annectens (assembly GCF_019279795.1). Lineage (NCBI taxonomy): Eukaryota > Metazoa > Chordata > Ceratodontiformes > Protopteridae > Protopterus > Protopterus annectens. The sequence continues at coordinate 389,958,644 of NC_056730.1, read as the reverse complement.
TTGAGCTGCATGTTTACATGAAAGCACAGGAATGGAGGAAAGTAATAACAAGGTTACCTGTGTTTACCTTATATAGGTATAGGTGCATGCAGCAGTGCGGAGGTGCATATCTCATACCAATAGCATTAACATACTCAGTTTAGCAGCAAGTGTTTTTCATAGGTATTAATTACAGCATTAGCAGGTGTTTTTCAGCACAGTGAAGCTATTCAACAAATTATAAAGCATCTCTATAGCCTACATTCTGTTTTTTTTTTCTGAATACATCAATACACTTGCAGTAGAGACAAGGAAATACTAGCTCTGAAATAAAAGTGTGTCAACTGCTACATTTTCAAGGTAAGTCCTGAACCTAGAATGTATTTTTCAATAATATTATGGCATTATCTTGTATTTCTTAACTTGGTGCAGTAATCAAGTAAATAGTAGTGGATTTGTACAGAAAGTACCTTAACATGTGATAACAGACACTTATTTTACTTATATATGTCCATTAGTATTTTTCATTACTCTTCCCATTTTTAATTGTACTTTTTGTGTGATGCTCCACATAGTGCAAACAGTGGGGAATGGCTGTGTTTATCTGGTTTGTTCAAAGCAAGGTGGACTAATTAGGAAGCAGATAGCCAAAAACAGAAACTGGATACATTCAATTAATGTCCTTTGCCATAGTGAAAATCTGGCCTTGAGTACAGATGGTACTGGGTTCTAGCACAGAGTGTGCAACCTTTGTTTTACTGCTGTGACTTTGCAGTCTACAGCAATGAAGTACAACATAGACAATGTTTCCTCAACATTCTTGTGGCAGCAGGTGTAAATGCAGGACTGCTATACATATGATCTTTGGTTCAAATACAGCATATTCTGCATTGTATTACTCTTACTGCTAGAGTAATCTATGTATTATCACAATCATGATCAAATGTATGACTGCAGGTGTACTGTGTACTATAATCCTGTAAATTTATCCCTGCTATCTGGACCGGCAAGGCTTTAACTTTTGCAAAAAAAAACATACACAGCTGCCTATACATGCAATTGCTTACCACTGCTGCATTCTGCTTGACAGACATTAGCAATATGGCTCGCATTTGCACACAGCTTATTTATGTGCAAACAGGTGTACCTTGTATATTTGTGTACACTTTGTTAACCATTGCACAAATCTGCTACTCACTGTGCTATGGAACTGTATATATGAGGCTTTCTTAATGGTGTTTATTGTTAATTTCCATTGTATGACATAAAACTACAAACTAAGGGCATGATCTAACTATACATCATATGTTTACAATACAGCCATGTGTTGCCCCCTGCAGCAACCCCAAGGTCTCAGTATTTTTCCACACATATATCAATCCTAAAAAGTGTAATATATAATGCTGTGTGCTCCCTCAAGGACAAGGCCAGCTGGTGGTGCTCAGAACTTTGTTCTGCTAAACTCAAACATCCAACTATGCTCAATAAGGGTACTTGTGCTTTTGCACAGCTAGGCTTCTACACACCCAGTGCTGTTAGGCTACTGGCATCATACGAACCTATTATTATTGTAATAATAATAATAATAATAATAATAATAATAATCATCATCATCATCATATTATTATTATTATTATTATTATTATTATTATTATTATTATTATATCATATAAACCTATGTGTCTAGGGAGGCCTCCCAACCTGTTGTCCAACACATGGCCTGCTGATGTCATCTACTATAAGTTCACCTACAGTCTTGTATAAATCAGACTTGTGCCATGGTGCTTATGTAAATTACTGAATTCTGTGTTAAATAGGTAGGGGTTCTGTTCTCACTGCAGTGTGTGTGTGTGTGTGTGTGTGTGTGTGTGTGTGTGTGTGTGTGTGTGTGTGTGTGTGTGTGTGTGTGTGTGTGTGTGTGTTTGTGTTCATGTCAAAGAAGAAGAGTAAGTGTGTACCCTGCAGTTACCACCATAATCTCATAAATTCACAGTATTTTGACACTTGCACCTACATACAGATCTATTTCAGACAGGTCTCCCAACTTCTCTCCAACATGCACTGCTGATGTCATCCACTATAAGTTGACCTGCAGCCATATAAAAGTCAGAGTTAAATTGTGACACTTGTGTTAAGTACTGTGTTCTATAGTCTGTGCATTTAGATAAGTAGGGGTACTATTCCTGCTGCAGTCAGCTGTGTGTGTGTGTGTGTGTGTGTGTGTGTGTGTGTGTGTGTGTGTGTGTGTGTGTGTGTGTGTGTGTGTGTGTGTGTGTGTGTGTGTGTGTGAGAGAGAGTGAGTGTGTGTGTATCTCTAGTCAGCAGCATAGACATGCTATCCTACAGTTACTACTCCAATCACATGGCTTGCCCTTATTTTGATACTTGCATCTGCCTACAGATCCATTTCAGCCAGGCCTCCCAACTTCTATCCAACATGCACTGATGCTGTCATCCACTATAAGTTGACCTGCAGCCATATAAAATTCAGAGTTATATTGTGGCACTTTTGTTAAGTACTTAGGTAGGTTCATAGGTTCATAGGTTCATAGGTTCATAGGTTTATACTAGGCTATCTGCCCTAAGGCATTTATAAGCCTAGCCCAAATTTTTGTGGCTTACGCCACCCCTTATATGAAAAAATACTGTGCCCATTAGTTTGTTGTGCCTCTGTCCAGCAGTGACACAGAGATGATTCCCGGGGTAAACCTACGATCTCCCATCCACAGGTCTAGATTTATCTTGAACAGAGTCAGCGAGGTGCTCTGCCTCACATGGACCGGGATTTTATTCCACAGCATAGGGAGTCTCTGAGTGATAAATCTATCCCTCCAGCACATCCTATTTATATCCGTGCTAAGGTTTAAGTTGCTTGCTCTACTGGTTTTGGTGGATTTGGATTTTTTGAGGTGGAGCATGTCCATTAATTCCGGGTTGGACATGGCCTTGTATGTCAGGCACATGTCACCTCTGAGCAGACGGTATGCGACTGAATAGAGCTGGAGTTTCTTCAATCTGGCAGCATATGACAGATTTTGGAGTCCCTTTATCCTTTTGGTGAAGAACTTTTGGGGTCTCTCCAATTGCTGCAGATGTCGGGTGAGATACATCCCGAATGGGGCATTGTACTCGATCATTGGTCTGATAAGTGAAGAGTACAGGGGAACAATGACCTTACTAGATCTGGATGTGAATCCCTTCATGATCAGGTGAGCAATGTAGAAGGTCTTTCTAACCACTTTAGCAACGTGAGTGTCAAAAGAAAGGCCACTGTCAACCTGGGCCCCCAGGTCCCTGATAACCTCTTCTGTGCTTAGTGGATTGCCACCTATATGGTAGCTTGGGGTTACCTGGTTTTTCCCGAAGGGTATGACTATACATTTTTTGGCGTTTAACTTCAGGCCATGGCTCTGGCACCAGCTATCTGTTTCCGTGAGTCCCTTCTGAAGGATATCCATGTCCGATGCACTTTCCACTATGGCCCAGTTTGCAGTCGTCTGCAAACTTTGTCAGCCAAAGTCCTCCCATGTTGGCCTGTACTTCTGAGAAGTAGATGCCAAACAATAGGGGCCAAGGACCGAGCCCTGTGGGACACCACTTGTGACCGGCTTGGAGTCTGACACAGCACCAGCAACTCTAACCCTGTGGGTTCTGTCCTTAAGCCAGTTTGCAACCCATCTTGTGACATATGGGTTTACATTTAAGCTGGTAAGTTTTTCTACAATACCCGAGTGGGGTATTGTGTCGAAAGCCTTTGCAAGGTCAAGGTAGGCTGTATGGACTGCCTTTCCCTCATCAATGGCCTTGGTGACTGTTTTGAAGAAGTCGACCAAGTTCAAAAGGCATGATCTTCCCTTGACAAAGCCAAACTGGGTCGGGTCCAATGTCTGCAAGTCCCCTATATCTTTGTTTATGAGCTCCATTATGATCCTCTCCATAGCTTTGCAGACTAGACTTGTTAAGCTTATGGGCGGTAATTACCAGGGTCCGTGAGGCGCCTTTGTGGAGTGGGACCACAGTTGCCGTCGCCACTCCTTGGGCACGTATCCTGTGATAAGGCTGAGATTAAACAGCTGCCTTATGTGCGGGTTAATTCCTCATTTAGCTCGTGTAGCACACAGCCGGGGACACCATCCGGTCCCATTGATGCTGTGTTTTTAGCTTTAGAGAGAGCAGCTTTCACCTGTGCATTTGAGATGTCCGGGAGGCTACACTCGGCTGGGATAGTTATCTCTCCTTTAGGGGTGAGGGGGGTGAAGTTTGCACTGAACCTGTCTGCCAGTATGTTGGCAATGTGTGTGGGTTCAGTGATTTTTGTATCATTTTGGACTAATTCTGAGCATATCTGGGAGTTTCCACCCAGGTTCCTAACATAGCTGAAAAAGGCCTTATGATTGTCCTTTGAATCCATGGCAATTTTTCTCTCAAAATTGGCCTTAGTTGATTTTATGAGTGCTCGTATTTTTTACTAATAATGATCAGGGTGACTTCCCTTTTATGGATTTTGTTCTATCATGTAATAGCTTTCTCCTCTTATTGTAAAGTTTGTTAATGGCTGGGGTCCACCAGACTGGACGTTTGCCCTTTGTGGAAAGAGTCTTGGTTTTATTTGGGATTGCCTGATCCATGCAGTCCTGGAGGTGTTCATAGAAGGCATTTGTAAGGGCTTCCGCAGCTTGGGTTGTGGTTTCCACTGGCTCAGGGGCCTTGAAGGATACCACACCAGTCTTGAGTAGTGTGAAGTTTGCTTTAGAGAAGTTCTTCACTATGGTCTTTTTGTTTGGGGTGGGGCGGGATGTGGATTTCCAGTGAGATTAGTTTATGATCAGATCTCACCAATGAGGGATATACTTCCGGTGTGGAGCATTTTGTCCCCATGTTTGTGACAATGAGATCTAGTATATTTTCTCCTCTCGTGGGAACAGTGACTAGCTGTTCCATGGCATTTGAATTTATGAACTCCAGGAACCGTTGGGCTAGAAAGTTAGGGCTTGAGTAATGTTCCCAGTCTATATTCGGGTAGTTGAAGTCACCCAATATGATGGTGTTTGGAGATACATTTATACCCTCCAGTGTCTTCAGGAAGGCTGTGTGGGGTTCCTGAGTTTGAGAGGGTGGCCTGTAGCATGCTACAATTTGTAGAGCAGTTTTGCCTATGGTTAGTTGCACCTGGATGGTTTCGAAGCTTGATGCGTTGCCACCAACCTGGAGGTGTGGGTATCCTTTATGAATATGGATACACCCTCCTTTTGTGGTGTGGTCCGGGTTTTGGGGCCGGAACGCATGATATGAGGTAAAACCTAATAGTGCCGGGTGCTCTCAGGAGCCTTGAACCAGGTTTCAGTTACAGCACAGACATCGATGTTCTCCATACTGAGAAGGGCCTTGAGTGCGTGCATTTTAAGATTTAGACTTCTGGCATTGAGCAGCATTACCCTCAGTTTCTTCCCATTTTTGTTTTCTAGGGTGGTAGGTTTAGAATTTGAGCCTTGCCTAAAAAAGGCACTATGGGGGTGGCAAGAGCCTTAGCCAATATCCGGAATCCCAGGGGTGACAGGTGCAAGCCGTCCCTTGCGAAGCAGCATGGCTTGTCAAGCATGTCAGCCCAGGCAGACAGACACTGGATCCCCTTTGAATGACACCAGACATTAAGCCAATTGTTAAAGCTGATCATCTTGTCTCTATATTGTGGCATCATTCTTGGTGAAGGAAGGATACTGCTCAGGGTTAGGGTCATACCTGCCTGGGCTACATAATCAGAGAGCTCCTCTATGTCTCTTTTCATGTAGTCCAGGGAGGTATGTCTCAGGTCGTTCACACCAGCATGGACAATGACTGTGTCATATTTGTACTTGCCGTGGAGTGACCCGAGTGCTTGTGTTATGTGGCAGATTCTAGCCCGATAGGCAGCTTACTGTGACCCTCTCCTTGTTCAGCCTGGTGAGTGGGACGTCAGTGTGTCTGACTATGGAGTCACCTATGACAAGTATGTTTGGTGTTGTATTTGGCCTTAAGGGCTGTGACTGCTTTGCACACTGCTTTTGTGGTTTATGTGTTGCTTGTGGGGTGTCTTGAGGTAGCAGTTGTTTGGGTGTCTGCTTTGGAGGCCTCTGCTGTTTAGGTAAATTTTACTCAGAGCCTCCAGTATGTCTTTGTGTGTTTATGTGTTTGATTCAGTGGAGTGGTAGCATTATGTGAGGCTGGTTTTGTGGTGTGTGTAGTTGCCTTCTCCTCCTGTCTGGTCTTGCCAGTCCTGAGTTGAGAGAGCTCAGCCTCCAGTTTGGCTAAATAGCTGCATCTCTCGCAAGTATTTGTGTTATGTGGGAGGAGGAGAAGGTTGTCTGTGTACATGAGGCAGTTATAACATTGCCTCAAGATTCCCAGATTCACCAGCTGGACCGGAGAGGAGATTGACAACTGACCTTTGGACATGCTAGAATAATATTGGGAAATCCTTAATTGAAAACAAGGGCCAGTGGGGAGTGAGGGTGTAGTGCTTTTAATTTTTAGTGCTGACTTATATAATTGCTTTAGTGAGCAAGTGCCAGGTAACTTGAGTGCAATGTGTTACAAGTAACTAAATGCAAAAACGACAAACAGTAACTTTCTTTCAAGTGAAACAAGGAAATAAGTACAGTAAGCAATGCAGATATCACTAGTGATCCACAGAAGCGCTGAGAAGTTGCGTATTAGGTGGAATTAGCTTCCAGGGAAATAACAAGCAAACAAACAACAAGCATATAAACAAAGCTAGATTCAGCAGGCTTGGATCTAGTCTATGCTAGAGCAAACAAGGTGTACCAATTTCAGTAAGATACAGTTCAAATATTCAGGCACTATAAACCTTCAACCAGAAATTCCCAGCTCAGAAGGGCAGAGTCCAGCCTCTTCTCCCACAAGAGTGCAGACCATGAACCTTCTTAATGTAAAATAACTGGCCTGAAGCCCAAGTGCCTAAACCAGAACTAATACACTTGGACACTGGGCTCTCAATCAGCAGTTCCCAACTTAGAAGGATGAAAGCTACCTGTCCTACCACCACAGTGCTTGCCACAAACCTTCCTAATGTAAAACAACTGGTCTGAAGCCCAAGTGCTTAATCCAAAAGACTTGAATGATAGCTACACTTTAATCAAGTTACAACCAAGCAGTAATAAATACCATTGAATACTTTAGAGAATGTCTGGATTAGTGCTCAAGTTACACAAACAAAGCTAGATCCAGCAGGCCCGAATCCAGTCTATGCCACAGCAAACAAGGCGCACCAACTTCAGTAAGAAACAGTTCAGATATGCATGCACTATAAGCCTTCAACCAGAAATTCCCAGCTCAGAAGGGCAGAGTCCAGCCTCTCCTCCCACAAGAGTGCAGACCATGAACCCTCTTAATGTAAAATAACTGGCTTGAAAGCCCAAGTGCTTAAACCAGAATTAATACACTTTTAGAATAACAGACACTGAGCCCTCAATCAGCAGTTCTCAACCTAGAAGGATGTAAGCTACCTGTTCTGCCACAACAGTGCAGACCACAAACCCTCTCAGTGCAAAACAACTAACTGGTCCGAAGCCCAAGTGTTTAAACCAAAAGGCTTAGAATGAGTTACACCAAGCAGTAATAAATACAATTGAGTATTTTTAAGATGATGCAAAAGTAAAAAGATGTAGGTAGAAACACAAGTACAGTAAAAGCAGATGAATTTTTTTTTTTTTTTCTGAACAAGTGCTGAGATCAAAGAAACAGATTTGAGTGCTGAAACTAGAAAACTGGCTAGTTATAAGGAAAAAAACAAGCTAGAAGGCTTCCCTCAAACACAGAAGGGCTTGGGGGCTCAGAAGCCTACAAATAGTCTGTACCACTTAACAAGAAAGGCAGGAAATAAGCTTAATTTTTTTTTTCTATTTCCCAGATGCTCTCTTTGTACACAGTAGGAGTGCCTGAAATCAGAATATGATCTCACTGCACTCAGTTGAGTGAGCAAATGAGATGGGCCCAGAGGCAGGCTGTTTCAGTGCCACTAAGATTAACACCAAAACAAAAACAGGGCGGGTGGGTGGGAATAACTGAAGAGCAGAATAACTTCAGTTAAATATTCCTTCAACACTCCTTCATACACAGTTTAAATCAAATTAAATACTGTATTTTTTAAAAAAAAAAGTGCAGATAAAGGTACTTAAATTCTCTTATACGTCCAGTTGAATATAACCAAGTTCTTAGCTGGCCAAGCTGAGGGGTACTGTTCCCACTGTAGTCAACTGTGTGTGTGTATGTGTGTGTGTGCTTGTGTGTGTGTGTGTGTGTGTGTGTGTGTGTGTGTGTGTGTGTGTGTGTGTGTGTGTGTGTGTGTGTGTGTGTGTGTGTGTCTGCGTGTGTGTGTGTGTGAGAGCTATTACTTGTCATTGCAGAGAGTATTTTACACAGGCATATGGGACACTTTTATTATCATATGCTCAAGCAGACAATGCTGTATCAGATTATTGCATAAGCAGCCATCCCACCAGGGCATGATCAGACACTGGCCTGGAGGCTAGGCAGACATCATCTCATCCAATACCAGACAGCTTACAGTGACATGTCTATTAATCTATCCACATATATCATAGCATGGTTTGTAGGCCCTGTGTTATCTTGATGAGAAAAGCCTGTGATCTGTCCAGCTGTTGCATGTTTCTGGTGAGGTACATGCAAAAGAGAGCATTATACTGTGTTACTGTTCTGTTGAGATTTGACTACAGTGCTGTAATACAATTCTGAGATCTGAATATGATGGCATGACCTATGATATGCACCATAAGTTTTTATTGGAAAATCATTAAGAAGAAATGTTAGAAGGTAATGAGACACATAGCAGTTTCAGACTTCACAACCTTACAAGTGAATACGCTATAAAGTAATGAAATGATGATGCTATCCACTGTATAACTTAGCAAGGCAAATGTAAGTGACAGGTATGATTATCAGTTCAACAACACAAATTCAGATATACTAAGCACTAATGCAGCTATACACCCTGTGTATCAGACATGAAGTGTTTCTATCCCTGAATCCAAAATATATAGACAGTGATATGGCACAGTTATCATCACTTACATAGGTTGTTGTGCAGGGGGCCAGGAGGCCTTGCCTGACACAAAAGGTTGGTGAGTGTGTATATGTGTAAGAAGGGGAAGCAGGAAGGCAGAACCATGTAACTGGCTGAGTCTGTGTCTGTAGGGGTCCTCCACATGAAAGTGGTGTGTGAGAGTCTGAATGAACACAGCCAAGCTCAGTGCTAGCTCTACAGCTTGGTATGTTGGACAGTTGTGAGCTGTGCATGGTAGAGTTGGCAGTTTATAATTGTTGCCCCTGATCATGAGACCTGGCTCTGCCAGGAGTTGCACTGGCACCTCCATGACCAAGGTCAGATGCAGTGTTGCTACCTGAACCTGACTGATGTCTGCTGGATGTGCTTCCTTCACAGGAAAGCCCAGGACAATGACCCCATGGCCTGGCATGTCTGGGGGTGGACAGCACACTTATTGATGGAGCAGTGAAAGTACTGCCACTGTGGGATCATGATCAGGCATGGCCACATTGGCTATCAGCAGATGTTGTGGCTGACCTACCCTCATGAGGATGCTGTTCCCCGCCCAGCAGATTTTCCATCAGAGATACGGCTAATTCCATGACAGACACCCTCTCTGTCCATCACAGACATCCCTCATTCCAAAGTTTGATTCATCTGATCCATTCCATTGGCAACATGGTGGAGACAGCCACACATTTCAGACTGTGCCACATCTACAACCCTCAGCATTTGTCTGGAACATCTTTCTGAATGTGCCTGTGTCTCCATGGTGACCCTAGATGTACATTGAGTGACACGGGAGGAGACACCTGCACCAGGTGGAGAAGAGACAACAGCCCCCTATCAACCCTCCTGCATGACACCTCACCCATAGTTTGGCTATAGCCAGAATAAACAGGCACTGAAGCTACAGTAGCCACACTTCCCTACTCAATGCCCTCATCTACCACCTGTCCAATATCTGTGGGATCAGTGGACTGGGCAGGTGTAGGCCTACAAGTTGTGTCTGGAGAAAATTAAGGGGGTGGCTGTATGTCAACCTCTGTGTTAGATTAAACCTCTGTACCCCCCCCCCAACTGTGCCTCCGTTTTGCCAACATCATCATCAGTGTCTGCTGAGGCACTGACATTAGGTGGCACAGGGTCACACTCCCACTGTCATGGTCACCTGTGATACAAAAGAAGAAACACAGGAATACATTAAAAACTGCACTGCTATGATGCAATATATGTTAAACAACTAATAGTGCTGCCACTATTACAGACACTACAGCAGTACACACAACAGGCCTAAAATGACACATTATGATATTTCTTTAACTTGATCTGCAGTACTGACATACATTTATTTGGCTTACCATCTGCAGGAGTCATATCTTGCTGGATTCCTGACTTTCCTGAAATAAGTTAAGCAAGAAGTAAGGGCAACATCATTGTGTTTAAGAGTAAGACAGGGGGTAATAAATGTATTCCTCTACATATGCATTAACTCTACTTTCAACAAGAACATGCTGGGCTGACAACTCCAAATTAAGCTCACAACTGTAGCAATCTTCAATCCCTCCCCCCAAAAACAGACAATTGACACAGAAGTAACATTTATGTCAATTGCTTTACTATATAACAGTATTCAACTGGTCATATAAGAAAGCTAACTTGAAAGCTCCTCTTGGGACTCAGTAGGAGTGGCACCCACATCAAGGACATACTATGGTCCACTGTGCTGTGAGGTCTCATGATGGAGGATATTTACCAGAAACTTTTCATTGGGGGCAAAATGTGGCTCTGTAGCAGGCCCTGCCCTGGTTACCCTTTGGTCTTGGGCAACTGCAGCTGCTCTCCTCCATGCAGTGATAATCATGTCAGTAGCCCTGTGGTGCACCTGTTGATAGGTTTGGCTGTGGTCAATAACAGAATTGATGGTGTTAACAATGTGCTGCCATAATTGTAGCCTATGTGCCATATTGGGTCAACCCATTCCCAGCAGAAATGCCCCATGTGGTGCAGAGTATCAACAATTATGTTGTTTTCTGCATTGCTGAATGGGATCTCCACCTCACTGACATTGTTTGTGTCCTAAAAGACAACAGAATGATAATACACATAAGTACCATATAACTTCAAAGTAACTGTTTCCAGACAAGGTAGCCAGTCAGTATTATCCACTGGAAAAACATAAAACAGTCTACAGATGTGCAATAAAAACAACAGGCAGGATGCAAAACAGGAAGAGTAGTAAGAGAAACATATCCTTGTTTGTGCCATAGCAGTAGCTCAACAGTACTTCTCCCAATAGAACAGTCAATTCTAGTTTGTGACATAACAGTAACTCTTCTTTGCTCCCCCACCCACAAAAAAACAGACAAATGAACCATTTTTGCTAATAGACATCTTTGAAAAGCTAAAAGTGCTTTCAGAGGACCTGTCCTTGAAACATTTGTACATATTTATCACACAACATTCTATTTAGTAATGAATTGCATATGTTGTAGCTTGTGTTTCTGAGATGCTAATTACAACATAAGCAGCTGAATTGCAGGCTAATCAATCAATCTGGTTGTTGCTATTCACTAAGTTAGAAAGCATCCATATAGACTCCATGCTGGTTTTTCCCTGCAGATTTCAAAAGTTGTAGAGTAGACACAGAAAGTCTGCACAGACAGAATATTAGGAGCTGCTACTGCTTTAATCCATTTGTATGTACTAAAGGCTGCAGGGAAAGCTTCTGCTGCTGTTGCTACTGCCAATAGGTGTCTATAGTATGTGATTGAATGATTAGGTGATTGCACACCTAAACATCAACCATGTAATATTGAACTTCAAAATAGCAAACGCCACCAGGAAACTTTACCGTCAGCCACAAAAAAAAAAAAATAACTTTACAGCCAAACTAAGTGGGCTCCTTCACCCCCACACCCCCTGACGAAAGGGTGTGTGCCCCCACACCTCCCCTACCTAAATATACCAACTCTGAGATCACTCCACAGTGGAGAAAATGGCAAAATTGAGCAAACAGTCAAGGGAAAACTTTCCCTGCATTAAATTGATCATTTGCTGTTTTTTGCTTTCAATATTACATAGTCAATGTTTAGATGTTCGATCACCTAATCATTCATTCACATAATATAGACCCACCAATAGACCTAGATCAAGACGTAGAAGATTTTTCATGCCACATCTTACTTGTCACAACATACAAGGCATGGACATTGTAGAGTGCTACAAGGTAGATAGGGACACATTACAAGAACTTTGCAACATCTGCTGGCCTCAACTCAGAGATAGATCCTTTACCTCCACACGTATTGGCTGTGTACTGCTTGCATCACAGCCAGCCTTAAATAACACTGTGGCAACTGCTGCATTTACAAAGTAAGCCCTGAACATGTATTGTATTGTATAATAATATTATGGCATGTCTTTGTATTTCATCACTTGGTACGGTAAACATAAAAGGTGGGAGATTTGTACAGAAATTAATGTAGCATGTAACAGCAGAGAGTTATTTGACTGATATGTGTCCATTAGCAAGTAGTATGTCTCAGGCATCAAAGATTCTTGCAGCCATACCTCTCCAAAGTACTGATGATCACTACATGACCTCAGTTTAGCACCATATGTTTATAATGGGAAATCATTACAGATAAACATTAGTTATGAGTCACATTGTAGTTTCTGACTTCACAACTATTACAAGATTAAATAGGCAGGATGCAAAACAAGGAGAGTAACAAAAGCAATATATCCTTGATTGTGCCATAACAGTAACACAACTGGGTCGCCTCTTGAAAGAACAGTGTACCATTGCATGTGCCATAACAGGAACACACCTTTGCTCCCCCCTAGTCTATGCTTGTTTGTGCCATCCAATCTGCCCTTCATTTGATGCTAAATGCATATCATAATATTTCCAGTTAATATCCTTACACATTTTAAGGTAAATGATATAGACTGGCTTACAAACTGCATGTCTCTGTTTACTGGTCAGATGACTGCTGAATGAACTAGAAACACAGAAAGGTAATACAGAACTGTATATTTGCAAGCAATAATCATACCAGGCTGTGTGATGACTATGTGCACTATGTCCAAATATATTAAATACAATAAATGTACAAATAACAGTTTATGCCTTGATATCAGTGTACATGCAGTTCCCCTTGGTTGTATGTTGAATTACTTAATTTCTTTGCTGCAAAGCAGTTTGTTTGAAAAAGATGGATAAGGCAGCCATCCTGTTGTCTGAAAGTGCATTGGAGTGAGAGTTGAAATCCAGGCCAATGTAGACATATCTCATTTGTAGTAACATTTTCTACTGTGTATGTCATAGATTAAGTTTCCTCATTTCAACTATTTTTCAGTTTATTTATTTTTTGGGGGTGCAGTGTTTGGTGATGCACTGTTTAGCACAAACAGTTTTGGGTAAGCTCAACTCATTTGCTCATAGAGTGGCAGTGCACAAACTGGAAGAATGGACCACCCATGTAGCAGACAGGACCCAGACAGCTACAAACATAAACTGGATGCATTCAATTAATACTATTGGCCATCATGCAAATATGTTGCCTGGCAGTGTACACCCTCAAGTACACTGTTTGCAAGATGGTAAGGGGTGAACAACATTTTCAAATGTTGCAAAACCAGAAAGTGAACACTCTCAGTAAGTGCAAGGCCTGAAATTGGTGGGAAAACATCATTCTACATTGGTATTGATCTGTGGCAGGCATGACAGGCATTCATGGAGAGGTTTTGAGATTCCATGATCAAAGATGGGGGCCCAGTGATCCAAAGTTTTTGTTGGACTCCTAGTAAATGAACATGGGCCCAGGCTATTGCAGAGGTACTATTGTGACCCAGTGCTACCTGTATCTCCTGCACTGGTAAACAATGTAAAACTCACTACAGAGACCTCCAGGTGAGAAAGAGGGATACCTTCAAACGTTGAATTGAGGAATGTAGGACAGGGGCACCACACAGATGTGTAAGTATCACTTACAGAGAGTACTTGTAAGAGATAAAAGCTGAAGATAGTCAAGATTGGCATTCATAATGGTATTTTGTTCTGTTTTTGTCTGCAGCCATCACAGACCGAGAACTGAATGTACAAATCTATACCATGAGGTTGGCATGGATGTGAAATGCTTGAGGTATGTATGCATCGAAAAAGTAACTGTTATTGTAGCATTACAAGTGAAGACAACTTTTTTGGTTTATTATACAGTCGTGTCAAATAGAGCATGCATCTCTCTACTATAAAAGGAACGTAGGCATGCATTAGTCTGTAGGACAAAATGACAGTTCAGTATTAGAGAGTAGTTAGAGGTTGTGGGTTCAAAAACCATGCTTCCCAAATATAAGATACTGTTAAATTTCCATCAATATTGCAATGTAATGTCAGAACTCTATACAGTGGCATTAATGGCCTGCTGTAAACTGTAATCAGTATAAATGAAACATGCATGTGCAATATATGCACACATCATGGATTGCCTGCTGCAGTTTATAGTATAGTGTGCATCTGTTATGAGCTGTGTAGTCTTAATAGTAAAAAGTTATTTGTTAGGAGTTGTTAGCCTTAAAAGTAAAGGTAACAGAATAAAGTCAAAGCACTGTATCAATGCATTGTGTGTCAAGTTCCTGATGTTCTCCTTTTGTTCTCTCACCCCAACCCTTATCTTCTCTCTTTTTTAATTTGCTATTTTTTCCCTCTACAGCACATTGGGGTAAGCCTGGCCAATGGGATCCACCTACCCTCACTCCACTGGCTATGACACCAAAGGCCAGTTTATCTGGGATGCAACCTGGTACCTCCCCCACTGCTGCCTCTGCACTACCTGGCCACTCAGGTAGTTCTACTCCACATGATAGGCTAGTGGTTCCCTCTGGGAGCAGTGGCAGAGGTGGTGATTTTATCACCAGCGATGAACTGCAAGGGTTGGTGTGTAGGATTGTGTGCCTCACAATTGGTGCATGCCTATGCCAGATGGAGACACTGTCCTCTATCATTGTACTGAATAACACAAGGAGATGCAGATATCAGACACTGCAACCATCTGCACAGTATGGTGACAGTTATGAAAGTCCAGTGGGTGATGACTCAATTCTCACTGTCACCCAGCTTGAAGTCCATGGGTTTGTAATGTTTCACCCCCACACCAACCATGGTGTTGAGCTATCTCTTGTGTCTTTAACCATCCCTATGTCTTGTCTTGTATGTCCTGTCTGCCTGTGATTGCTTCCTCACCCACCCAACCTATAACTGACCCAGACATGCCTATATCCCTTCACCAACATTTCTCTCTCTCTGTGTGTGTGTCTCTCTCTCTCTCTCTCAAAGAAAAGGGCACCTGTCCCAAAAAATATTGTACCATAAATAGCTCTCTATTTTACACGTGTCATCTTGACACACTTGATTTTGGTTCAATTGGCTACACAACATGACTGTGTTGTGGTTTCCTCTCTCTCTGGGGTTGACATTGCAAATTCAGCTAATATTCTGAACATCTAAAATGTTTTACTGTTGAAGAAATAGACCACTATGGTTCTTTTCTACAGCCCTCCTGCACATTCCTGCCTTCCTTTCACTTTGCTATTCCCCCTGCTTGCTCCCAATTTCACCATTTTTCTATATTTCCCATTTCATTTCTTTAAAACATAATTGTGTGATGGTGTGCATCACACACTAATGCCTGCTTGTGGAGAAAGGCAGTTATAAGTATCATATAAAGCTGTACTGGACACCACTACCATCTAGCCCAAAAACATAAGTATTACTCCACAGATCCAGTTAACTAGCACATATAATTTAGAGACTCTATACCAATTTTCACACGTCATAATATGGAATTACATGTAAAAGTACTTGAAACTGTTACATACACCTGGATTCGAATTCAGTACCATCTGACCTAAAAATGAATGGATCACTGGACTAGCAGATGCTGCTACAGATTCAGCTGAGTAGGAGGTGTATTTTATGGACTGAATAGCAAATGGCAGATGTAACTGCTGTAGCATGCACCTGCTACGTAACTGAATCTCTGCCTGCAGGTATTAATTCACTTATGCAGTGATAAGTTGCATTTTGGGGCCAGATGGTACTGGTTCTGAATACAGCTGTAGCTTATGCATTTAACTGCTTTACTGCTATGTTCACTATCGCACACTAATGCTTTATAAAACTGAATACGTATCACCCAATAATGCTTTATAACACATTAATGGGGATTGCACAATGACATTTCATACAAAATTAATGAGGAAGATATGACACTGGTGATATGAGGAGAAAGCATGGGAGAATACAAAGGGAAATCCTTGCTAAACTGTGACATTTGCTATTGATTGTATAAAATACATATGCTGCTTAAATGACTCTGTGGTAGCATGCGTTAATGCATTGTTGTTGGAGGCAAATGTTACTGGGTTAGACTACGGGTGTAAGTAGTAATTTTACAAGTGTTTATGATACTTTTAAATACCTTTACTTATATAGCTGCTGTTCATCATTGCTTTGTGTTGGTGTGTAATTCACACCATCGCAGAATTATGCTTTAAGGAAAAGAAATGGGGAAGACAGAAAAGTGGTGAAATGGGGAGCAAGCAGGGGAATACAAAGTGAAAGGAGGACAAGAATGTGTAGGTATTTTGGCAAGATCCATAGCTATCTATTTCTTTAACAGTAAAAAATGATCATATATGCAGAATATAAGCTGAGTTCGGACTATCACCTCCAGAGTGAGGGGTGACCACAACACAATCATGTTGTATAACCAATAACTGGACCAAATCAAGGGTGTCAACAAGACATTTGTGTGAAATGGAGAGCTATGTATGGAATGAATTTTTGGGGGGCAGGGGGACAGGTGCCCCTTTTTTGCAGAGAGAAAGGAATAAGGGATGTTGGTATGGCTGGGTCAGGTAAGCAGGGTAGTTGAAGAAGCAATGGCAGACAGGATATAATAAGACATGAAGCAGGGACTTTGAAGGACATAAGAGGTGGGTGAACACCATGACTGGGGAGAAGGTGGGAAAATTGAGATCCTGGGCACATCAAGCTGGGTGACAGTGAGAACTGAGACCTCATCCAGTGAACTGCCATCACTGTCACCTCACTGCACCACTGACTGCAGTGCCAGACATCTGCTTCTTCTCTGGATGTTTTGAAACAGGATGGAGAACAGGCACCCATCTGGCATAGGCATGCACCTACAGTGTGATGCACAATCCTATGCACCATCCCTGGCATTTCTCGGGACATGAAGTCATCACCTCTGCCACTGCTCCTGGAGGGAGCCACAGGTCTTTCCTCTGGGGCAGGACTACCTCGGGGGCCAGGTCATGCAGCAGCAGCAGAGGGGGCGCTACCAGGTTGTACACCAGATGTGCTAGGCAGCAGTGCTGTAGCCGGTGGAATGGGGGCAGGAGGATCCTCTGGGACAGGCCTATTCTGCTGTACTATGGTGAAAAAAATAAAAAACAACAAATAAATAAAAAAGAAAGAAAAAAAGAAGATAAGTGTTGAGGTTAAAGAAAGAAAAACAGTGAGAACATAAGTAACTTGAGACAATTATTTGACTTTATTCTGTTACCTTTTCTTTTAATACTACAAACTTCTAAAAACTTCTTTATTACTTTTAAGACTACCCATTTCATAACAGATGCACATTATAGCACATATTGCAGCCAGCAATTCTTGATGTGTTCATATACTGCACATATGCATGTTCCAGTTATACTGATTACAGTTTACAGTAGACCATTTGTGCCACTGGTATACAGGTCTGAAGTTGCATTGCTGTAATCATGAAAACCTAACTGTAATGTATATTTGGGAAGTGTGTGTTTTGAACCTACAACCACTGACTACTCTATAACACTGTATGGTTATTTTGCCTACAAACTACTGCATGCGTACTTTCCTTTCGCATTTTAGAGATGCATGCTTACTGTTATTTGTGAATACGGAACTGTTGCTTTGTGATAAAGACTAAGGTATGCATACTTTCTTTCAGAGTTGAGATATGCATGCTCGGTTTGATACAACTGTATTAAATACCAAATAAGCCATCCATAACTTTTAATGCTGCAATAATAGTACTGCTCTGATGCATGCATAACACATGCTTCTCACACCCTTGGCAATCTCATAGCATGGGATCTCACATTCAATGCTCGCTCTTTGGCAGCTGTAGGAAAAAACAGAACAGGACATAATACCATTATGAATACCAGTCTTGAATATATTCAGGTTTTTAACTCTTACAATTAGTCACTGTAGTTGATACCTACACATCTATGCGGATGTCTGCCGTACTGAATTCCCTGATCCAGTGGTCAAGGGTATCCCACTTTCACCTCTGGAGGTCATCAAAATGATGTTGTCATTGTTTACTAGTGCAGGGGATACCTGTAGCATGGGTCAAAGCTTTGGCAATAGTATTCCAAGCTTCAGACTTGTATTCTGAGCCTGGGTAGTCCTGCTGCAGCAACTGGGGCTAATGCTCCTTAATTAGAAGTCCAATAAAGACTTTGGACTCCTGAACACCCCACCTTTGCACTCATAAGCTTACTCCCTTACCAGAAACACCAGATATGCCTTACCATTGATCAAGCCCAATGTAGAATGAGCATTTCCCACCAATTGCATTTTGTATCCTGATGTTTTCTCCCCAACTGTATGAATTGCACTTACTGAGAGTGTGCTCTTTTTGGTTTTGCAACATTTGAAAATGTTGTGCATTGCTTAGCATTGCGCAAACATGGTAGTTGAGGGTGCGCAGTGCTGATCAACATGTTTGCATGATGGTAAGAGATGAGCAACAGTGGCAAGCAATGCAATTTCAAGGTTATTTAGTATACAGTCACTTGTGTAATTGTGTTAGTCAAATAAGGAGGCCATAGCAGTGCAGATAGCAGAAATATACTTTCATGAACATAGTGAGAAATATACCCGCAGTTCTAATTTTGATAACAAATGGGAAATACATAGCTAGATAAATAAGTAAGTAACTGACACAATATTAGTGTCACAGTCCTCACACATATAAATTTTAATATCAGCCACACTATGTCAAGTGTTATAAGTGATAGTGTCTATAATGTGTAGTGGAACAACATTAAAAGTGTATGGAATATGCTGTATTCAAACCCTGGACTACGTGTACAGTAGTCTACACTTACTGCTGTTGCCACAAGAAGGTTGTGAAAACAGTTATGTATGTTGCACTTCATTGCAATAATCTGCAATGTCACAACAGTAAAACAAATTTGTACACCCTGTGCTAGAACCCAACACTAGCTGCATTCCAGGCTTGCATTTATCTGATGCCACAGGATTACATACATGACATTCACTATCTTAATATTAATTGTAAAGCTCTAACTGTTAATCACAGTGCAACATCACTTACCGTGCTTGCTCAATGGTCAATAATATTAATTGAATGTATCTGGTTTATGTTTCTGGCTGTCTGGGTCCAGTCTGCAGCCTGGGTGGTAACCATTTGTCCAGTTTGTGCACTGCAATGCTTCACGCAAACCAGATGAACATGGCCAAACACATTTGTGCTAAGCAGCCCATTGTGTAAACACTGGCCCACAAAGAAATAAAAAAATGGAGAAACACTTGAAATATTTGAAATGAGGTAAAACAATCTATGGCAGTGCCCCAAACAAGTATTAATGAAGAAAACTCAAGAAAGGGAAACCGTGCTGCATACAATCTGCTTTTGCAGCCAGCAACCTTACATAGAAATGCTATCTGCATCATATCTCCCAACTGTCCAGATTTTTGCAGAATGTCCAGATTTTTGCCTCATATATTTGTAAACTTTTTGGTTTTCTGGAAAATCGCTGAAGATTGAGGTTAATAAATAATGACTTACATTTGAGTTTCATGCTTCATATCCTTCATAAAATGC
>NC_056730.1:389858679-389936179 GCF_019279795.1 Protopterus annectens | reverse complement strand
TATATATATATTGAGATGAACCACTAATTTAATTGACTGTCATTAATGTTGACATATTTTTAGTTGACACAATATGGTCAACTAAACAGATGGTCGGCATCTGTGTGAGACTGATAATTCCTGGGGTAGGGAAATATGTCCTTTCCCTGGGGATTGTTTGATCTCGGAGTTAGTATAATTAATTAACAGGGGTTGTGGGTGCATAGGGAGTAGACGGAGGCTTGCCACCCTGCAAAAAAGATTGTTTTCTGTCTTTTTTTGTAGCTCTATTTGCATGTTCTGTGGGTTTTCCTTACTGCATGTGTTGTAATGTGTTGATGTTTACATTGTCACCCTTTTGTTATTGATGCTAGCAATGTTGATATTATGCTAGTTTGATTGTATTTAGGACAGTTGTCTGAATAGCTGCAGTCACAATGCTGTATGCTAGTCTAGCATAACAAACCATCTTGTAGGATTCTTTCACTCACTTTATCCATGTTATGGAACTCAGTCTTCTAACTAACTGTTGCTTTCATTTTTACAACCACTAGGAGTATCTCTTAAGCGTTTTTAATTATACTGTATTGCCAGATGTTGTTGACATCTGATTGTGCTGTCTGCTCCTGCATTCTTCATCCATCCTCCTTGAAAATCTCATTTAGTGAGGTGAATGCTCTGTTATGTCAATTTACTAAGTAGGTCTACAATCTATAAGAAATAAAACCCCTTGGCTACTTGTAGAAGTGTCAGCCTCATACTATAGTGCCAGGTAAACTGGTCCCACACCATACTGAGTTAGAATGGAATGTTTGTTTATGTACCTTAGTGATCTATATTTATTTTGATAGCACTCAAGAAGTGGGCATTCAGTAGGTGAAACAAGCACTGTCATTCATCTCTTTTTTATAATGTAACCTCTCAAGAAGCTCTGCCCCCGCCCTTGTAAGCAGATGCATTTTATGGTCCTAGTCACCATTAGGGAATATGGTGGAAAGCACAACCCTGAAACACATTATTCATATTATTGCATATTGGAACTCTGTATGTATGATAAGAGGCCACATTATGATTTGTAATGTACATCTTCTGTAGTTCTATGTGTACACTCAGCATTGCTCTTTTCAGTATGTTTTTCCATTACCAGCAACTGTTGCTCATCTTTACTTTTTTTTCCAGCTCTTTACTATCTAGACGTAACCCTCATCTTTACTGTTATTTTGCCACATATTATTAATAAACGATTATTTAACTAGTTGCAATATATTGCATCTTGTTTCTGCCTGATTCACTTTCTTTGCATCAGTCATCTTAGGACTACATAGTCAGCAATCTTATTTACAAGCCAATTTTTCATAGCTGTTTTCATGCGTCATGATAATTAGCATGTGATCTTTTCTTATTATTTCCTCTTGCAGCTAGACGTCATGAGAAAACCTCCTCATACAACCTAAGACACTATTAACAAGCCACGCCAACTCTCGTTACCACTAGAACCAAGCTCCACAGCACTGCACATGCTTTTCCCCTCAGACACCTACTCTTTGGAAAGCTCTCTCCACTGACATAAAGCAAATCAACACTTATTCCAAATTCAAAATGCAACTTAAAAATGCACTTCTGCATCCAAGCCAGCACAGGCTGTATCACCTAACCTATTTCATTTGCAAGGTTCTTCTATTCTTTCGAGACTTACTGAAGATTGAGGTACTTTAGAAATGAATGTATACATTGTACATTACACTCTGCTTGTAAATTGCATTGTGCTTGTTCAATATATGTACATGCACAGTTTTTTTTCCATGTAATTAATCTGACCTGTTCTATTATTGCTTAGATTTCTATATTTTGTTTGTAAAATATTTTGTATTTCACCTGGAATGAGCCTGAAATTGTCCAGTATTGATCAGTGCACTACCCTGGTAAAAATATAAATAAATAAATGATATACAACACCTTAAATAACAAGGTTGCAGCCCAAGAAACCATCTCTGTCTATTTTTAAGTGCTTGTTTCCACACTAGGGTGTTAAATATCTTTTATAATAATTTATGGTCTGTAAATAATTTATGGTTGGGTGTTGGTATAATAGATAAGGTATTCACATCACAAACACAAGGTACAGTTATTAATTCTTGCTTTGAAAGTAGAAATTGGCCTGTCTTAAAATGGCCCACAACGGCAGCTAGCCTAGTACTTAAGTATAAACCTTTCAGTGCATATAGAGTGCATTATTTGCGAAATATATACATATGAGCATGTTTTTAGGCTCAAATTAAGGCTAGTGCTTTATTTTCATTTTGTTAACCTTGCATTGAATTACTAGTACCAGGTATCACACTTTTATTGCCATCCTGTACCTGACAAGGGATGTTTACCAGGCCTTTTGAACAGACTTGAATTTTCACTACTGATTAGCACTTTGAGTGAAACTATAATAGTAATGCCAGGCTTGTATTCAATTGTTCTAGAGATTTGTTGTGGTTTTCAGGTCACCAAATATAATTATCGTTTTGCTTTAATCAGTTTTTTTCAGCAGTGTAGTAATTGCTCTGTAGGCTTCTATAAAGCCTGAGTTGCAGTTAGACTTGATTAACAAGCATCTTACCTATTTTTCATTGGTAGCTGCTGACATATCATGTATGCTTTTACTGGGGCGGGTGTCAGCTCTTGGCTTGAGAATATAAATCCATAAAATACCAATGCATGTTTACCAGGTTCACATTTCCTTGTTCATGGCCAGTCCATTTTCATTCATTTTATCAAGAAGCTTTCTCAATATTTCATTATTCTCTGTTTCAAACTTTCCATATATTATCATATTGTCACATATTACTAATGGATTATATCATCAGCTCTCACACATGATCGAATTTCTGTGATGCAGCATTTACATGAATTATAACTATTTTACATGTCATCAGACCTATATTGGTTAAAAAACAGAAAATACTTCTACTTTCTGGGTTTATCTTAAGCAGATGGTAACCTTACCTTAAATTCAATTTACTCAATAACCAAGCTCCACTAAATTCACTTAATATAATACCAGCTAGAGGTATCAAGTCCCTTCCCCTGTCTCTTACCATCTCTGTAATGATTTGTTGGCACCTTCATATCAATACATATTTTCACATCTCCAAGATTTTTATAGTTGGGGAGTCACTGTGAGTGATATCAATATTTTAAGACCAGACGCCTGTTGTATTTTGTCCATCAGTTTAAACTTTTCTAACTCCCATTGTATTTTGTTATGAGATTAAATGCATTCTTCTGTGTGGCTAAGTTACTAGACTAACATTAGGGTTTACATGTAACTTGATTAATTCGTTCGCATCTCTGCTTATCCTTTTTCTATATATCTACCACCACCACTGACTTAGTTGCGTAAGTGAAACACTTCAATACAGATCATTAAAGTTAATTTAAAATTTCCTTTGCTCTTCTGTAATGTATTTAGGCTTCTGCTTCAAAATGACCTTTCATGGGGAGAGGCATTTATAAGTTATAGACCTGCATTTGGTGCATGCTATCCTGGGTTAAGGCATTAACTTTTAATAACTGTCACATCTTAAAAAGTTAACAGATATCCCTCAGTCTGTCAGCATCCTCACCTCTGTGTTCATTATCTTTACACTTATTTTTATTATTCTGTTGTCATTCTTATTTATTGTGTACACAAAGATGTGATCATTTCTGTCATTGGCTTTGTTTTTGTCTTTTCAGTTTTGCCCTATTTAACATATTCTTTGTTTATGGTATTTTATTATCTTTATTTGGGTTCTATGTTCTGTCATTCACTTTATTTTTAATTTTTTTTCTGATACATAGTATTTTTTGTTTACCCTTTACTGGATACATACATCTTTTGTGTATTCTCCTTCACATATATGAATTTTGTCTGTTTTCACTGTAATATCTGTGGGAATCAGTCACACATTGCGTTCCCTTTTCTTTTCTTATATTTTATCATCACACATGTATATTAACTATCAGATTTTGTTTTAAAGTTCAAACTTCACATTCCCAGTCTCCTTTGCTTGCATCTTGTACATCTCCTGGAACCTTGCAGTCTACAGTTCTCCCTAGTCTCATATCAGGTTTCTAACATACCTTTCTTCTTGCACCTTTTCAGCTAAATCACTGTACCATTTATGTTTTAATCCCTTTATCTGTGTCAACAAAGACTTCTTGCTTGGGCTCTTAGTCCATGTAATACATTTATGTAAAATTATGTTTGTCTTGCAAAGCACATCTGAATTTATAAATATCGACTTCAACATTTTTGGCTGAGAGTGGTAGATATTTTTTAACATCATTAAATATACTTTTCAATCTGCTATAGTCTCATTTAGTTGGTTGCCTTTATCTTCTGCCATGTATGAAAGCAATGCTTTCAATTTATGACTGTGGTTTTGTTAAGGTGATGGTACAGTTGTTTAACCTGTCTGCCTATTGTGTCCATTCTGGCTCTGCATTGTGTATGACATAGTCATGTTTAGCATTGGGAGGCTAGGCATATACATGGACATCCTCCTGCTTTGTTTTTGTTTCTCTGTACTTTTATCAGAGATAAAACCTAAACAGCAAAGTGGTGAAAGTCCATAATATCAAAGAATAAGAGCACTGAAAACTGAAATGCTAAAGACACACAGTGTGCTAACATACAATGTAACTAGTATTTACATAATGTACTTAGAGTTGGGAATTGATAGCAGTTCCATAACATACAGGCATAAAGTTGTGACAATGTCACAGGTGACTTTAATTTTTTGTTGAGGCTGGTGAGAGAGGATGGGAGTGAGTCGCTGTTGCATTTTCACTAGCTACAATTCCCACTCAGTGTCATAACACTTTTGAAATTATTTTATATTTTCATCTATCATTGATAACTACAGTATCATGAAAGAACCTCTGATTCATCTTTCTCTAGCAATTTTGAGTACTTCCTTTAGAAATATGCTCTCTACAACATATCTTCAATGTAGTGCTCCTGCAGATTGCATAGCATGTTCTGTAATCTTGAACACTGCCTTGTACAAAGACTTTTTGAATATGTCCTGCATGGGTTAGTAGTGTGTTTTCACATGAATGTTTTTACCACAGACATATTCAAGGAATTGCTTACATCCATACACTGTTGTAAACACTTCATTTTTTGTGTGAACACCACCTTTGTACATCTGTAAATGCTTCTGATTCACATGGAACTTGTCTATTTTGATTGGCATATGCTTCCAAAAGAAATGATTTATTCACATCATAGTAGTTCAGCAATAGATCATCTGTTATTAGTATTTTGGGGATTTTAAAACATTGTTTTTGTTTATAACTCCATTCCCAGACTATGGGCTGGATTCATTAAACGTTACTGCATCATCCTAAGCAAATTTGCATGACAAGTAGTGATATGTAGAGAGTATGCAATTCAGAAAACACAGCAACATGATGTGACGTGATGAAATAACATGGTCAGCTGTGTTATATGCTAGTGTCTGCATAATGAAACAATAAAGTGCTGCATATGATAATGTGGCAAAACAAAATGACAGACCAATTCAGAGATGATTAAACATTGTGCAGCAACTCTGAACCCACTTCAGCTTTGTAAATGCCATATTTTCATGTTGAGACAGTGAAGCTAGTTTACAGTCAGTGTTAGGTATTGCCACAACAATAGTAAAGATGTATCTGTAAGAGGATGTTATAGCAGTTGCAGCAGCCAAGAATGCCCCGTATCACCCTGAAGGTGCTGTGTCTTCTAAACGAACTTAAAATTTCATTCCTTCCATGACAACATAGTGGACTATTATCATGTGAGCCAGGACACCATGCAACAAATAGTGGACATATGTTGGCCTCATCTACAACCCCATGGGAATCCTGGATTACCCATCTCAGTGGATACAGAGGTATGTGTTGCTTTACATATAACAGCCACAAGGACCTTCAAGTGACCCACTGGGGACACAGTGAGGGCATTTTAGCAATCTATCTCAAGTTCACTTCATCATTTCCTCAATACTGTGCTTCAGCATGTGGGGGAGCATACTATATGTGGTTCCTACATACCCCAAAGGAGAGAACAAACATCATGTGGAACTTCTATGCTATAGCCCAGTTCCCCGAGGTACTTGGGCCACAAACTGTACCTACATTGAAATAAATGCTCCATCTGATGAACTGGGAAGGAGAGACATAATCCGCAAAGATTATCACTCCATCAACTGCCAGGTGGTCTATAATGCACAGGGTATAATTTCCATGTATGGATGTACTTCACCCAGGCATTTATCATGACTCTCACATATAGCACACTTGTGATCAACAGTTTGCAAGAGGTGACCTGGCCTCCCACAGGGGCATCTTATGGGTGATGCTGGCTTTGCTGTGGAGCCTTGGCTCATGAAATCAATTAGAAATCCACATAACCAAAATTACCATGGTTACAGCCATAATCTAGTGCAACCTAGGAACAACATACAGTGTGAGTTTGGGCTACTGAAGTCACACTTCCACAGTCTGAATAAATCTGGTGGTGCCCTGCAGTTTGACCCTGCCGTGTGTGTCAAAATACTGACCATGTGTCCTGCTTTACATAATATTATAGTTAGAAAGTGGTTATAGCAGGGTGGCCTCTTGCAGGAACCACAGATCCCTGCACCAAAGATGGCAGCTGAGACAGATGAGGAGACAGGGCAGGGGCAAGCTGAAGGGCATAACTATGCCAGACTAAGGTGGGCCCAATACAGTGTGGCACTTGCAAAAGCACAGTGGACTGCACATAACTTTACAGCATAACTATACAAGAGTTAAGCTGATATACTACAGTAAAAGTGATGCATGAAAAAATACCAGACTTTGCTTACCTATGTATATGCTGGCCATGCACTGCATTAGCATTAGGCAACACAAGTAACAACATACACAAGGTAGTTAATATCATATGCAGAGATGGATATGGGAGCACAGGAGTGCATGTCTTTCACATGGAAGTGTGAGTGCTGAAGTGTAGCAAATGAAACAGTGCATTTATGTTTAGTGTGGTAACTTCCTGTGTGTGGAGTGTTAATATGTAGAAGGGCCAAGTACAGTGGGTGTGTGAGATGTCTTGGGGGCTTTGGTTGTGGTGGTGTGTGTGTGTGTGTGTGTGTGTGTGTGTGTGTGTGTTTGTGTGTGTGTGTATGTATGTGCGTGTGTGTGTGTGTGTGTGTGTGTGTGTGTGTGTGTGTGTGTGTGTGTGTGTGTGCGTTTGCAGGGACATAGCCTCAGCATGTTGTGCAGTACTATGTCTTGTCCTTCTGAATAGGTCCACAGCATCCATGAAACAGGTTAGAGCTTCCTGTGCATCCCCCACCCATGAGAACTGGCATTGACAGGAGTTGCGCTGGCTGTCCCTCCACCTTGGCTACATGCTGGTGTGTTACCTGACTGTGAACAACATAAGCTGGAGGATGTGCCAGCATGATCAGAATCTTTACTATGGAGATGGCCCCTTCTGGGTGTAGACACATCTGCAACTGATATTTTTGTGAGAGTGCTAGTACTATGGGAGCAGGATGCTGTTGGTGCATGGCCAGGCTGCCTAGCATTTGAGGATGTAGCAGATGACTGGCCACAAGGACATCCCCTTACCTCCAACAGAGGACTCAGAGAAGATACTGCATGGTCCAAAATATGTGATTCAGTCTATCCAATGAATCACACATACTGTTCATGCATGCATGCAAGTCAGCATGCACAACCTATATTATCTTCACAACCTCTTCCATGGTGTTGGTGGAACTAGCCTGTACCTCCACAATGGCCTTGCCCATAATTTGGGTGGCAGCTGATGATAAGGATAGTTACCATACTTCAATTGAGAACCAGCTAGCTCATCCCCACTATCATTATTATAGGCTGAAGATCCGTCAACATCAGACAGGAGTTGTTCCAAAGTATTGGTTTTAGGTAATAATTCATCTGTTAATACACTAAAACAAAAATATCCAATGTAAATATGACCCAGCACCACAACTATATATGCAAGTGATACCCTCGAAACAATAAAAATATTATATTGATTTATAACCCTACACATACTTTGTGCAGATGGATGTTGCAGTTGGATGCCAGATGCACGTATAAGGCAGAAGTCAGACAGGCATTATAAACTGTATTGTAATTAACAGGTAAATTTGGGCCATAAAGTGATAGTAAGAATACATACCTGGGGCATCATCAGTTGAAATCCAGCAACACACCATGGAACTCTGTGGAGGTGGTACTGCTTTTAAGGAGTAGATCAGTAGACAAAACTCTACATATTGCCCTCTGTTCTCATGCCATGACCTCTGCTCTGTAGATGGCAGCTCAGATCATATCAGTTGCCATGAGGCAGGCCATATAGTAATCATGATCCTGACCACTCACAGCATTAACATTGTTGGCAACTTCCCACCAGATGCAGTCAAAGAAGGGCTGGTCAGCAGAATACACTGCGAAGAACCATCTACCATGGAGGTGGAGGGCCTCTTGTACCATCTGACCATCTGATGCTCAGCCTCAGTAGACTTGGGCTTGTGGCTGGATGTGGTTTTCTGCACTTGTTTCTTAGACATAGTTCTATTGTTAATGGAGCAACTGTGATCCTAAATGGGTCTTAGAAATACTAACAATAATACTTTACCAGTAGTACTGCTGCTATGCTTTAGTTGTGCCTGATGCTAACATACGTGAATTCACAAAACAAATCCAGACTTGAACAGCAGACATTTGTGTGTCCTAAGCACACTTCCCCCACCTTCCTAAAAAGCAGCACATGAGTGCAAGTTGACAAGCTCACAATTTAATAATTACATGAGAATTACAATATAAGTGGTATAAAGGTTGTGGCTAATCACATTTGTGTAAGGTACACAACAGTACAATGACAGTGGTGTATGGCACACTAATCTTTGCACAAGCTGCTGTAACAAGCCTGTGAGCTACTACAATCATCATACTTGCAATGCACCCCTTATGAGAGTTTTGGTCAATACATGTAGAAACATTGACTGACATAACGTCTGGGTCTTACATTAATAAGCACACAAACAGGTATCCTTAGACAAAGAAGTAGTTTTAAAAAATATCACTTACCTTCACGTAAACAGATATCCCCTTTGGTAGCAAATTGTCAAGGTAAGGATGCATACTCGATTCATGTTGTAGATGTTTGCTTTCTATGGGGAGAAGAAGATCTGTGTTTCTCACTGCACCTATACCTTCCTCTGTGAGCATGATGATTATGCTTATTAGGACTCCTCTCATTATTGTTTTTCTGAATCACTCAATTTGCATAATGTGCAAATCTGATAAACATAATGATGCTTACTACATGATGCAATAAACATGTCTCTAGCACTACCTTTTGTAGCTAGTGCATACCAATGAGACAGTCGTCATACTATAATTAGCCATCAGAACTATAATCACTTGCAAGCAAACAGAAGAATAGAGGACTTCCATGTTTTACCACTTAAAATGTTAATGTAAGCATATTAAATACAGTGCATACATTTTACTATTTTACTATCCTCAAGTAAATAAGTTGCACATCGATGCCTGTCATTGTGTGGAGACTGACACTCATGAGAACTGTTTTGGGCACCAATTTCTGGCCATTTTTCCTGAGATCTCTGAAGGTGAGACATTATGGCTGGAAAAAGTAGTTTTCCTTTCAGAGTACAGAGGTGGTGTGAGGAGGAGTCCAACATTGTTCTGGACATCCATTATAGACATAGATCTGCAGGAGGGCTATACTGGGTGATATTATAAGGCTGATGTTTGGATAAGTGTGGCTAAGTCTGTCACCAGTGCTACTGACATCCTACAAATGGGGCAACTTGAGTCAATGCAAGCCTGACCTCTTTGGGTGATGGGAGGCTAAAGTTCAGGCATAATCTATACCTCCATACTGTAATTATTACTTTTTTTTCTTTTTTGCCCCCTTACCTTCATTTGGACAGTTGTCCCTGTGCTCCACATTCATCTCTACAGGCCGCTCAAATCTACTGCCTGGACTAATACCATTTTTCTCCTGGGGTCAGCATAGATCTTAAGGATGTCCTGTGGGGGGATCATACTGTGAATAACCAAGCTGCTTTTTTTTCTATGAGCTGCCTGAAATCCCTCTCCCTTTAGTGACAATTGTTATATCTGTATGGGTGTGCATGCAGAGGAGGGCATTGCAGCATATCAGCCCACCTTCATAGCAGCTCAGCCATGTCCATCCATCCATCCACAACCTCTAATGACCATGTCTTCCATTACACAGCATCCAAGTCTCTATCAGGGGTTATCAAAGGAGACACCTACATCACCTCCCACCTTCCTGGGATGGTAAAACCCATTCCACCCTGACTACAGTCACCTGAGCTGCTAATTGAACCCACATCACTGGACTGTAGTCAGGGCATTATCCCTCTATGCCACCTGAGCAGCTATAAAGTATAGCAGTTTTTACCTGTTCAAATTCCCTGTCAATGGATGCTGTCATACTCTTTCTCATTCTATCCTTTTTATACCTCCAGCACTTGGAGAGATTGAAAGGAACGGGGAGATGCAAATCAGCAGATTATAGCACATAGGAGAGTGATGTCTCAGTCTAATTAGTAACAGGTGTCATTAAAAATAACTATATCTATCTATATATACCACATCTGTTAGTACTGGTATACCCTAAGGGAATTAGTATGAT
The DNA here is from genome assembly GCF_019279795.1 of Protopterus annectens. NCBI lineage: Eukaryota > Metazoa > Chordata > Ceratodontiformes > Protopteridae > Protopterus > Protopterus annectens. Next base: position 389,925,477 of record NC_056730.1, on the reverse strand, counting down.
TGTGCAATTTTAGAAGTGTGATTCTATATGCCTTTCCTCAGTTTGTTTCTCCAAATGTTTTGGGTTTCTAATTCCATGATGGTAATGGACCCCATTCCTATGGCAAGTTAAGTTTAGAGTACATGAAATTAGTATAGTTTCAGTCTTTCATGTTAGACAAGGGGTGCTCTTCGGAGCACCTGCAATGTGTCCAGAATTGCCTCCTTCTGCAGTTCATATGGGTTACACTTACTAATAACATATTAAAATGCAACTGTAAATTATTTGTTATTACTGCTATTGCTCCTACTACTATTGGAATTGTCTGGATATCTTTCTTCCACATTGCTTTCATTTTGGTTTGCAAATTCAGGAATTTTATAACTTTGTGTCTCTCTGTATATACAGCACTGTAATCACTGGGTGTAGCAATTTCAATGATCACAACTGCTTTTATCTTTTTTCATGGACTACTATATCTGGTTTTCTTACATCTATTTTTTGTACTGTTGGTAATTGGTGATCCCATGTGATATAAACTTCATTATTCTCTATAATGCTTTGTGGTTCATTTTTACACAGTTTCTCATCTGCTTCTATACTGGAGATTTTGCAACAATCTTTGCAACAATCTTGATATATTCCCATCTCTTAATAACCGTGGGACAGCAGTACTCTTGCTAGGAGCTGAATAAGCCAGGAAACCTGTGATAGCTGATCTAGGTCGAGTACCCTCTCTGAACCTTCTGCTCTCAACACCACTGTAGAGAGACTCAAGCAAAGGTGAACCAAAGAAATGCACCCCACCCACTCTGAAGATTGAACCCAGAATTTCAGAAGCCATTCTAGAGGCATTTAATTAGAGTAGCTTCTCTGAACCTTCTGCTCACAGCACCCAATGTAGAGAGACTCAAGCAAAGGTGAACCAAAAAAATGCACCCCCACCCACTCTGAAGATTGAACCCAGCATTTCAGAAACCATTCTAGGGGCATTTAAGTAGAGTACCCTCTCTGAACCTTCTGCTCTCAGCACCACTGTAGAGAGATACAAGCCAATGTGAACCAAATAAATGCATCCCACTCACTCTGAAGTCTGAATCAGGCATTTCAGAAGCCATTCTTGGGGCATTTAAGTATGTCATTCTGAATCTTTTACTTAGTCTATGTACTATCCCTCAGGCTCATCTTACTCAGCTCCCTAGAATATCCACTTTCATCCCCTACCTCTCTATATCCCTCTCTCTCATTCCATCATAAAATTATCACCAATAACCACCTGTACATTCCCTGTACCCCAGGGCTACTCTCTTCTTTCCTCCTGTCTGTTCTTCTCTGTGACTGCTGCTGTTTTACCCTTCAGAAACACTCAATAAATGACCTAGTAGCATTTTCCACCTACACCTACTCCACTATCCTTCCCCCTGTTTTCTTCCACTGTTCTCTGCCTCTCATACATAATTTCTAAGATTGTAGATAGATACATACCCTAATACAGCTGCTATCTTAGTGCACTATTTCTATAATTTTCCAGACAAATAAAAACCTTACCTGCCTGATTGTTTTTTAATAAATGTTTTCCTCTGGGGAAAGGACCATCCCAATCCAGGCTCACTCCACTCCCCTGCTTTACCCTACCCCCATTCCCAGCCACCCCATGTCAATTTAATTTATACTTACTCACCACACCCTTCAATTACCACTCAATACCTCCCACCCACCTAATTATCCTATCACAGTTCAACATATCTAACACCTAACTATATCACCACACCTCCCCATCATTGCAACAAGCACATAGACATACTTAGTACTTCATAACTCCACCCACTAATCGTCATACAACAAATGCGCCATGCCCCGCACTCTACATCCTGATATTATAAAAAGCCTACTCTATTACGGTCTCAACTATAATACTACTTCTCCTCTCAGCCCTCACCAATTACCACACACAACTCCAACACAATATCCCACCTCCATGGCAAACCACAACATCTAGCTATCACATGTTACCACTAAACCTTTACTTAGCCCCACACCTCTTTAGAACCATTCACACTGACTTTTACCTATATAAACTGCAGTAACATAAAAGCAAATCCCATACCCCTCTACAACACAGTAAAATTATCTTTAAAATAAACAAACTCTACTCAGATACTAAAGAAACATGCATGCTGTGGCAACATACACCCCCAACCCTAGTCGCAAAACATCAACTAACACAAATTCAGATCAGCTTAATCTCCTTTACCACAGAAATAGTGCCTCTCTCCTTTTTCTTAACCTAAATGTCAGAAGCATCTTAAATGAAGTTCATGACCTCCATGTCCTATTAGATCTATATAAACCTGACATTGTAGTACCTACAGAAACATGACTAAAATTGGAAATCAAAAATAATGAAATAACAGCACCAGGATACAATATCAAATGAACAGATAGGAAAGGCAGAAAAGGATGAGGGGTAGCAATATTATTCAAGGACCATCTCATTCTACAACAGCCTGATGTTAATGTTCCAGAATTTTTTTATTTATTTATTTAACATTTGTTAACTGTGAAAGTCCAACTTGGAATGAAGCCAATTTTCAGCAGAGGCCCAGGGAAAAATGCTCCAGATGCATGTCTTTGTAATATGGGAGGAAACTGGAGCACCCAAAGAAAACCTACACGAATACAGGGAGCACATGCAGACTCCACACAGAAGGCACCCCAGCCAAGAATCGAACCAGAGAAGCTCTTGCTGTGAGGTGACAACACTACAGTTGCACCACTGCAATGTCCAATCAAAATCCAAATCAATAATGTAGAGCTCATTTTTACTAGACTAAAACTGCACTCCAATAAACACATAAATATCATAGGTGACTATTTTCCATCTGGTAATAACACTACTAGTTTGGAAAACCTACTAGACTGGATCTCTATTTCCATTCTCAAAGAAAATATTTTATTAGCAGACGTTAATATAGACTGGCTTAACTGCTCTGGTCCCAATCCATCCACCCATATTAACCTCCATGAGTTTACACAACTTATCTCATCTGCCACTAGAATTAATAAACAACCAAACACCAGTCCATATTGGACTGAATTCTTATATCAGATCCCTCCCTCACATCTCAAGTAGGCTGCCTGCCCAATAGTCTTAGTGACCATCTACCTACCTTCCTACTTAGAGCTAGAACTCATCAATTTAGTCAGACAACCTTTAGATCTGTCAGAAACAAAAATAACTTTAAACCAAATACCTTTATACCTGATTTAAAATGTTTCAGTTGGAAGCCACTGACTCAATTACCCCTTGATGAAGCAGTACACTATTTTAACTCAACATTCCTACAAATACTAAACCACCACACTCCTACCAGAACTAAAAGAATAAAATCAAAACATGCCCCTTGGGTAACTAATGCAACAAAAACATTTCTCAAAGAAAGGGATAGAGCATGGATACAGTTCCACAAAAACAACAAAAACAACTAAACAAAACTACTTAGAACTCTGTAATAAAGCCAAGAAACTCATTAAGCTTGACAACATTAACTACTATCAAAACCTACAGGAAAAACATGCCCACAACCTACAAAAATTCTGGGCTGCAGTACACTGTATACTTCATCCAGGTAAATCTGCTACCCCCTACACCAGCAACAGTTAATAACCAAGAGAGCATTCCCACCCAGGTCTAATAAATACTTCATTGAAACAGTTCAGGCGCTTGCAGAAATCCAAAATAATAGTAGCAACCCTACACTAGAATCCCTACAAAATAGCACAACTACACAAGATATTACCTCCCACTTCAGTTCGCCTCAAGTGTCAGCTAATTCCATCATAAAACTCATACACAAACTTAAACTAACCACCCTTGTCCCAGATAATTTACCAGCCATATTCCTCCAACTGTCTGGTGAGGACATAACCTATCCAGTTATCATTCTCATTAATAGATCTATAACCGAGTGCAAAGTACCTACTGTATGGACAACCTCCCATATAATCCCCTTACACAAAGGAGCTAACTCCTTAGAACTCACTAATTACCGACCAATTGCTATTCTCTCTGTTAGAAAGAGTTCACACTCAACTAATGCACTGCCTTCTAAAAAACAATCTCCTATCTGAATATCAGCATGGTTTTAGACCCTTCCACAGCACCACCACAGTACTAACATCCTTTTCCAACACAGTGAACCACCACAGAAATAAGGGACAACTAGTCTCTACCATATTTTTAGATCTATCTAAAGCTTTCAATATGGTCAACCACAATAGACATCTTTGCACACTTTCCACCCTAAACCTCAGCCCCTCATTGATCTCGTGGTTTAAAAGCTACATATTACAATGGCAGCAAGCAGTAAGATGGCAGAATAAACTATTCTCTCTCTTACCACTATCCATGGGTGCCCCTCAAGGATCCATCCTTGGTCCATTACTCTTCTGTCTGTTTACCAATTGACTCTCTTCTGCCATACCCAGTGCCTCAGTAGTACAATATGCTGATGCCACCATCCTCATATGTGCAGCCCACACATTAGATAACCTACAAATCCTAACCCAAAACTGTTTTTCACTAGCTGAGACCTGGTTCACAATCTCCCAGCTTATTCTTAACCCAAAAAAACAAAATTACTTCTCTTCAGCCCATGTGGATCCCCTCCCCCAAGTGCCCACTTTAGCATCATGTCCAATAACAAAACCTTGATCACCCCAACCACCCACACTAAATTGCTAGGTGTCGAGATAGACAACAGCCTAAAGTTCGACATTCATATTGCCAAACTATCAAGAAGGTCCACAAAACACTAGGACTGCTCTATTGGAACAAAAATGTTTTCACTAAACACACCGAAGCTACTATAGCTCGGACACATCTGTTGTCTTCTCTCCTCTATGCATCCCCAGTACTAACAAACCTTCGGAAAGCTGACCTTAATAAACTAGAATTTCAACAACAAGATTGCTAGGTGTGCTACTAAGACCTCATATCAAACTCACTGTGTTTCTCTGAAACAACTAAACTGGCTGGAGCTGCTCCAACTGCTTCCACTCAATCAATTATCATTGGCTCACAAATTATACTACCTCCCTGATAAAACCCCTGTACTCCAGAATATAATACTACCTTATTCCACAGTGAGATCCCTAAGATTTAGTAGATTTAGCAAAGTATTCCTACTTAATTCACACATGAAGACACATGCAGATGCATGCACACAGACACACACACACACACACACACACACACACACACACACACACACACACACACACACACACACACACACACATGCAAGCCAGATTGAAGACTGTTTAAAAGTTACCAGGTAAGAACATAAGGTAATTTCATCGACAGAGTGTCTCCCACCCCCACCAGCAGTTACAACCACTTTGTTGATGGTGTGCACCCTTTATTGTTATGAAGAAATAAATTACATGTACTTTATTGGTAGCTTCAGATTAACTACATCAAACAGTATAAAGCTCACTAGCAACATATCAGAAGATCCAAGCAGATGGAGCACAGTTTAAATAGAAGACTTTTTATGAGAGCATAGGAAATATTAACCTCCTGATAAGATATGCTAAGTCAACATGCATAATCCCTGCAGAAGTAAAAGTAATTTGAATAATTCTATATTAAAGAGAACTATTACTAATGCAGAAGTTGCTGCTGACAAACAACTTTGAATTTTACTGCTTTATCTATAAATGCAATGCCTGCTGCCCTTAACTAGTTATCTATGTTGCATCAAAAATGGTGTCCTGGTGATATTGCCATAACATTTCCTGAACTAGAACAGCTATGCAATAGGGAATATCTGGCAAATAATGAAAACAGGTTCATAGTTACTAGGCATGCAGTCCAGGAGACCATTAAGGAGCCTAGTCCAAAGTCCCAATTACCCCAAAGTATTGTCTGGTTAAGTGATTTGCTCAGTGTCACACAGTAGGCAAATGAAGGCAGAAATATTCAGACCCTACTTGCCACAGGAAGCAGCTTGTTAACAAGCTTGAGCTTTAGTCCTCTGCACTACCTGCCAAAGTAAAATGTTTTAACTAAATGCAGAAATTGTTTATAGTACCGTATTCTAGAGAATCACAGTAATATGCAACAATGATTACATAATAGATGCTGAAGCTCATACTGTTTTGGTCATCACTCCAAATAATATAGACTATATGACCTAACAAATGTTAACCACTTTGGAGTTACTGGAGGCTGTAAAGAAGATAGTTTAAAATATATTACTAAAATGCAACATGGTTAGACTATATTACAAAATCCATGCCAATTGATGAATTAATTCATTATTTAGTGCAATGAATAAGCAAAACAATTACATATAATATACATGCTCCAACATCTTTTGTTCAACAGCCTACAGGTCGTACAGAAATCAGAAATTTCTGCGTATAGAATACTTCTGTGGGGAGGGGATCTTACATGTTTGCAGGACACCATCATCTCATTTTCACCTCCCTATGTCTTCCATGCCATCAAGAAAATCTATCCTGTCTGACAGCACTCAGTACTGCTCTGATTTGTTTTTATGGCTAATAAAGCTGCATTGTTGCAGCACAAACCTCTACAGTCAACAGATCCAGATCATGGACAAATGGGGGCCTTTGCAAGATAGTGAATCAGGGCTCTGTCAGCTATACCAATATCTCACTACTTGGTTGTCTCTCCCAAATTACAATAAACTGGGTTCAAACCTGTAAGTGTACATACTATTTTCTTCTTTACTTTTGCAATTATCGACTTCCATGGTGGCGCAGCGGTAGCATTGTTGCCTCACAGCAAGAGGTTCTCCCATTTGATTCTCCGCTGGAGTGCGGGGAGTGCCTTCTCTGTGGAGCCTGCATGTCCTCCCCGCAGTTGGGTGGGTGTTCGAAAGACATGCGTAAATGGGTGTGCCTTAGTTGAAGGTTGAATGACAAGCTGGCACCGTGACGTTCATGAAAATCTACTGCCAATCATTAGCGGACTGGAGTTCTGCTGCGGCGACCCCTAACCGGGAAAAGCCAAAAGACAACAACAACAACAACTTTTGCAATTATCACTGAGATTTGCATTTCACTTAAAACTATTATGTATTTCAAATTTTACAGAAAAAAACACTGACAGACATTTAAAAAAAAACACTCTCACATTGAAAACAGACATAACATGATAAACAGTGAAATTGTCTTCCCTTGAGATTCACATTTAGTGAAAATGTATATGGCAACCCATGAAGCTACCAGAGACATGCTGGTATTCATACTCAAATAGTATAGTGAAGTACAAATTAACGCCTATGTAAAGGGTGCAGGGATTCAAAAGACAAACGTATAACACATTTGATAATAGCATGGGACAGACAACTAGATATATATTCCTATTCAAGAATAACCCAGGAGTACTGTCTAGTGAAGTAACTTGGCAGAATCATAGAAGACAAATGAAGGCTGAGGAAATCAAACTACCAATAAGGGGTAGCTATCTAACAGCTTATAACCTTACTCATCTGCACTATGTGCTATATAAACTGTTGTAACCAAACACAGTGCATTTCACACCCATGTGCCTATAGAAAACAAGCTAAATTAAAAATATATTCATAGTTAAAAAATTAAACTCATATACTTCATGCTATACAATTTATTTGCAGCTAAATAATAGACACACTGTCACCATAAATAAAACCAAGGATCACATCCCAACAGAATGGCTCATGTAATGATGCTCCTGTTGCTACAACCAATTTCCTTCCCTTACACCATAACTACTCTGGTTCATATGTAATAGTTACTAGGCTTGCACTCCAGAGGACTAGTTTGTCCTAAGTACTAGCTGGTTTAGTGACTTGCTCAAGGGCAGGGAATAAATATGAGACAAAATCAGAGATGTCTAAAAGTGCAGACAAATAAAGAAGACTACTCTAAATCATTAGGTCTGGCAATTGGTGTACAGGATTAAAGCTCTTGCCTACTGTAACTAAGGGAAAGGATTTGAGTCTGAGCAAGTAACTTAAGTAAACTGCCCTCTCTGACTATGACATTACACACAAATACACACACACACACACACACACACACACACACACACACACACACACACACACACACACACACACACACACACACACAAAGTGCCTCTTCTGTAGCTTGAACTAAACCTTGCACCAGTTTGTTTTGCTCTGTGTGTGTGATTGCTTCTGTTTCATTGGCTGGGAGCATGCTAAGGAAGAACTCTAAGCAGATGGAGAGCAAAGTAGGAAAACTTTTTTTTCTCTTTTTTAAATTAATGTTGTGGCCACCCCCCCAAACAGCACTGGGCATCAGGCAACTGCCTTGGTAAAGTAGTTCTGATTCTGGTCCTGCCTATGACCTATACACCTAGCTGTCTTTTTATTTTTACCCTACTTTTCTCCATGAGATATAAAATACAACCTATATAATCAGTGTCATCTTAATGAGATTTTATAAAAACAGGGTCCACCATGTGAAGGTTTTCACCAAGATGTCAGGATGAATTTAGTTCCAGTGTTATTACTCTCTTTTTCTTGCTGATTTCATCTCTGCATTAAGAGTATAAGTAGACAAGTTACTTATAATGTTAAATCTATGTGTACAGAGATTATTAGGAAGGGTGTGACTTTAACCCCCCCACAAAATATTTATTGTCCCACTAATTTCAAAGCACCATTACAAGTTCCATATATGTCATAGCCATAACTAGTTTAGTTGACTCACTATTTCACAATATACAGCAGCAGTATCCATCCCTTGTCTGTCACCTGTGCTGGACATTTTCATTGTGTGCTCAACATGTTTCTTCTGTATATGTACAGTTGCACTGTTGTCAAAACTTGAATAGCATCATTGGCCACAAGCATGGATGTGCTGTCCTGATAAATAGCTCCTGCACTTAACATTCGCTTATAGCTACACATGTGCCATACACTTGAAGATAGCTTAGGGTTTATGCCCCCCTCCTATATGTTATAATAAAACAGGCAGATTGATTACATACTTGTTTCAACCCAGTATTAAAAAGTTATTTTGCTTTACCATATCAGTGTCATAGCTACAAATGCAATTTCATTGTTTTTGTATTTTTCTCTCTCCTACCCTATTTGTTGTTATTCTTTTTCTTTTATTTTTCCTCTTTGTTGCTATTATGTACAGCAACACATCAACCTGCATGTAACCCAATGCCAGGGTCTATCATCCCATTACAGGTGGCAGTAATAGTGCCACTAGCAGCACCACCACCAGATACACCCAACACATCCGAGTTGTAGCTTGCCACAGTTACCTGCATTCCTCCTGCTCTATCAGCACCAAATGTGACATGTGACCCAAGAGGGTCTATATTAGAACATCGAAGTTTCAGAATTTTGAATGTTCTAATATTGACCCCTATTCAGCGAAAGCTGAAAACATCGAACATACAGAACAGCAAATTTTTTACTAGGGAAAAATTCACTGTTCCAAAACACATAAACACAATGCAAGCACACCAAACAAACAGAAATCCAAACACATACACCTAAAATCTTACACCTAACCCAACACTAAACTATGCACACACCACTAACTATCCACTTACCTTAACCCAAACCCTAACCCTAAGGTCTGTCACTATCGCACACTCACCTCACCTGCGCCCTAACCCTAACTCACCTACCCCGCCCTAACCCTCATGTCCACACAATCGCACACATACCTAACCCGCACCCTAACCCTAATTAACCTGACTCGCACTCAATCACGCACTTACCTGAACCCGACCCATAACTTTCCACCACAGCGCTGAAAATACCGAAGCAACAGAAATGGACAACCAAATTCTTTCCCTAGGAAAAAAATTTGGTTTTCTGTTGCTTCGATATTTTCATCTTTCGCTGAATAACGGTCGATATTAGAACATTCAAAGTTTTGAAACTTCTATGTTTTAATATAGACCCGACCCAAGACCAGAGGATGGTACTGTGGTAGAAGTAGAAATGCAACTTTTATCACCCATCAGGTGCTACCAGAGCTTGTGTGGAGATAGACAGGAGGCTGGATGCCAGCATTGACCACATATAGACTATGTTCTGGTGACTGAGTGCCATCCTTGCCCAGTGCTGGCTCAACAATGATACACAAATCACAGAGTTGACTCCATCTTCTGAGCCTGGACACAGTACGATGGTTCTCAGAGTGACAAGTAATCTGCCACTGGGTCTAAGCTGGCAAAGACTGCATATCTGAACACCCAATCCTATCCACAAACTACTGTTCGTCCCAATTGTGCCTATGCCCACTCCTGTATGTTGTACAATCCTTCCCTCACCATTGCCTTCCATCTGTTTGTCTGCCATCTCCTTCACCATACTACCCAAATGTAATGGACAGGTTTGGAGCCCATAAGTTTTTTGTAGAGTATATATAACTTGAGCATGGCGGTTGGGCATTTATAAGCTTCCTCTTTTTTAATAGGGGCATATTGTCAGGCCAGGGGTAAATGTATAATTCCCTATCCACTGATCCACTCATCTACATTGCACTTGAATAAGTGTAGGGAAGAACTGTGCTTCACATGAATGGAAAGTCTGTTCCTGACAAAGAGTAGTTTCTGAGACACGTCTGCATCTGCAACATGTCTTATTTATGCTGCAGACAAGGTAGAGGTCCTTAGATAAGTGTTTCTGATGATAATTGTTTTTTGAATGTGCAACAGGTCCATGAAGGCTGGATCAGAAGATGCTGTTTTGGCAAGGCATACATCTCCTCTATAAGAACTGGAATAAATGTCTTTATTTTTTTAATTACTAGGTGCTGTACTTGAAGAATCCTAAATATTTGAGTTTCTCATTTATGTGCAAATATTCCAGTACCTTTCAGAGCAAAAGTCTTCACTCATTAGTGCTTTGATAAATGTAATTTATTATTATGTAGTAGCATACAATGGAAGTAGATATAGAAATCCAACAAGATCCAAACAACACTTAGTCTCAAGTAACAGTGCTGTTGAACTGAACCAAATGGCAGCTAAAGATTACTCAGACTTCTGCAGCTCTGAAGAATGAATTATAATGTCTTTTGTAACTCTAAACTCAGAAATGTTTTCTTCCCCTGTAATGGCAGAATTAAGACAAACTGCACTGTTTAGTGTAATTTCTGAATATCTGAACTGCTGGACATTTGACCTATCTTCTATACTCAGGCTTCTGAATAGCTTAACATTTCTGTATATTTGAACTGGTGAATGTTTAAATTGACTTCTGTACTCAATCATCTGAGTATCCAGACTGAACAGACATCTGTTTAGAAAGTATCTGTCATAATACCAAAATCCTGTAAATTTCCTACACGTTCTACATGCCTCTTTAACCTTGGTTCCAGAGCCTTGTACCATTTAAACAAGATCTGCTTTTGTACCAATTTTTTTGCATTCTGTGATACCACATTTCCTCCATTCAGTGCTTTGGCCTGAAGGTTATTTTACTGAGCTCATTTGCATCCTTCAGTAATAGGAAGAAAACCTCTGGAATACCTAAGAAATTGCAATTAATTAGAGTGCATGTATAGTGTTGCATAAAGTACATACGTAGTACATTTGAATTTAGCAAATATGCTAGCATATATATATATATATATATATATATATATATATATATATATATATATACATATGACAATAGTAAATATGCAAACAGAGTATTTGAAAATATGTATGAAGAAATATTGTAGTCATGATATGTTGTTGGAGACCTTTAAAAATGACTTTTCACACATGGAACTATAGTCTGGTAATGTCTACAGGATAACTTTACCATTGTAAAGCAGTTTTAGTGGAGTATAACAAATGTGAAAAATAAGCACTCATCATTCACAAGAAAAAATGAAAAGTGTATTGCACATATAAGATTTTCCCAGCATAATGAACTGAGCAAATATTCCTGCACCTAGAGTTTGTATTTTGCAGTCATGTTGTTATGAATGGGGGGGGGGGGGGGGCACAGTAGTGCAGTGGTTAACGATGTCACCTCACAGCAAGAGGTTCTCCAGTTCAATCCTCGGCTGGGGTGCTTCTGTGCAGAGTGTGCATGTCCACCCCAAGCTCCAGTTTTCTCCCACATCCCAAAGACATGCTGTAGGTGGATTGGACACTATAAATTGGCCCTAGGCGTGAATACGTCCTTGTGTGTGCCTTCTGTGGAAGGTTGAGCACCGGGCTGGCAACTTGACACCGTAAAACTCCACTGCCAATCATGATCAGACAGGTGATCCACTGTGGTGGCCCCTAACTGGGAAAACCCAAAAGAAGAAGATTTGCATCCTTCACTGAAATATTCTATTCTATTGAAACTGCATGTAAAATATGCAATATTAAATGAAGATATAGTCCTGCTTTAATGTGGCGCATTTCTAGGCCTATGCAAAGAGAATACCGTATTTATGTATGATTTACTATGGCAAAACTATATTTTTGTCAGGCCTATTCTTACAACCTCTTAATAGTCTGTGAGAGACTGAGTATAAGGATAAGGCTTTGAGGTAATCCAGAGAGGACATATTGGCAAAACCATATATTCTTTTTGTGACATGTCATAGGTTCAGATGCATTCAGGTGCATTCATTTCCCTCTCCTTTTTATGTTATCATGTGATTCATTACCATGAATTGTATTATATTTACACCATCTCTAGATGTACTTATGTTACATACCTGGCTAATGGTCTGGTCAGAGAATGTGGAGTGACAAAACCATGAGTTCAAATCCATTTAGGTGTATTTCTCTTTTCTTTCTATCATGGATTCCACTTCCCTGAAATGAGTTTTTCAGAATCTTTTACTTTAACTGCTTGTGTGCCTTATCTTTATAGTACACTGTTGTTGTGGAGAATATCAATAACAAAGGCAAGTTTCATATCCAGTGAGGTGTGTTTTGCTTTACTTGCAATCACAAGTTCCATTCCCCTGGAAGGAAACATTCCTAAAATAATGTAAATTGTGTCAAGGAGGGTAGTGCTTTCTAATCAACTGCAAGTATGCATTTGTCTGCCATTGCTGGTCTAAGAAGTTGTGAGTTATGATCTAAACCTACCACTAGCCAGCTCATTCTTTTTTGGCTAATCTTGTGGTCTAGCCCCTGCTTGCTTCCCCTTTTCATTTATGTCCAGTACTTACATTTCCAACCTTTAATCTAGTCAGAAAGCAAACACACCACACACATGCCTACAAAGGGCTTACAGATAAAATCATCTTTCTGTGATCACACACGTGATGGTTCACAGACAGCAATAGCAAAGCCTGCGTATAACCACAGAGATATGATACTTCTCGTCCTATAGCAAAACTGAAGAAAATTCCTTGGAATGCCATCCATCATACAAGTCAGCTGAGTATAGGTGTGAGCTACCAATTAATACTGAAATAAGGTAAAGTTTTTAAGTATCTTTATAAAAGCTTCCATGGCTCATTGTAGTCATGAAGTGATGTATTCATTGTCAATACAGTGGGTGGAGAAATTTGATACTTTGATGTTTATATGTGCTTTTACAATGTTAGGTTTTGAGTATTCAAGTCTTTAGTAACATTCTCTTCAAATGTGTGTTTTCTGACACTTTTAATATAAGTTCGTCTGTGGCTTCACTTGGTAATGCACTGGTCTAAATATGTCAGTAGTAAAGGGGCACTAATCTATTGAGGCATACCTTGAATGAGTCTCCAAAACAGTAACTTGCCATTGTTCATGCAAATGAGTTGATTCATTATGTGCATCATCATGCAAATATGAAATAAAAGAAACTCAGTGGTTCAGTGGTGAAGGATTTTGATTCTTTATTTCACAATGTTCAGTTTTCGGTCTTCAACACTGTTCTAACATTCACTTGAAATGTATTTCCTGATGCATTCTGTGCTCTTCTGTAGCATGCTTGGTCCAAAGAATGTCTGTAACAAAGTCATGGGTTCTTTCTTTTTTCTAACATGAGTTCCATTCCCCTGAAATGCATTTTTCTGAAACTTTAGCTGTGACTGTTTCTGTGGCATACCTTGCTAATGCACTTCTTTAGAGAATGTCAGCAATGAAGGCATGGAATGGATTCAAACCAATTCAAGTGTGCTTCTCCTTTCTTGTTATCATAAATTTTATGTCCTGTAATTAAACATTCCAATCATTAATGTGTACATTTTATCCCGGAGTTTGACACTTTCTAACTAAATCTATTAATGGATTTGTGTTGCATTGCTGAACTAAGAGGTTAAAAAATATGCTGCCACACCACCTCAATCCAGCTCACTTCTTACTGGTTCAACTTGGCTCAGCTTGCTTCTTCTGTTAATTTCTATCCTATAATCCCACTTCCATCCTTCAATCCTCATTAAAAGATAATTATATTACATACATGCCCACAAGAGGATTATAAATAAAATCATCTTTCCACAGTCATACGTTGAGTGACAGTTGGCAGACAGCAACATTAATACCCATATATAACCACAGAGAAATGACACCACATCCTATGGCAAAAATGAAGAAGAAAATCATTGTTATGTGTTAATTGGTCATTAAAATGAGCTAAGCTTAATTGAGCATACACATACCAATGTGAAATACAGTATAGTTAATTACCTTATTCTGGCTCATTTGATGGCTCAGTGTAATCATGAAATGATTTCTACTGTGTTCCTGTAATGGGTGGGGTGTTTAAATCCACTGTGGTTTATATATTCTTTTACACTGTTTAGTTTGCACCCTGTGAATGTGCAACATTTCCCAGATATGTATGCTTTATGACCTATCTTTAATCAGACTGCTTAAAGCTTAGTTCCCTGGAGACATTTCTTTTCTTGCTGTCAGTCTGGAAATATGCTACATTTTCATGATATGTGCACTTTATGACCCACTATTAGTATGACTGATTTACTGAAGCTCTTATCTAACACACTCTTTAACTAGTAATATCAGTAAAATACTCGTGTGCTCAATTCCTTTGAGATCATCTTTCTTTTCTTGCTACAAGTCTGTAAACATGCTGCATTTCCCTGAAATGTGTGCTTTATGATCCATCTTTAGTCTGACTGCTTCAGTTAATTCCCCCTGCTAGGGAAATGTGGATATACTGTTGTGTGGAATTGACTTGATGGGTGAACTTCCAGGCAGGTATTATGGTTTCCTTTTTAATGACATTAACTTTATAGTGCAAGTCCATTGCTCATACTCTGATGTTGTCAGGACTGAAACAGGTCAGCACCAAATACTTACTATACTGTAGGTTCATAGGTTCAAAGGTATGTACTAGGCTAGCTGTCCTTGCACACTGTTTTAAGCCTAGTCAGGTTCCCTTTTGTGCAAATAACCTACTCCATTTGTTTATAGATTGGCCTTACTAATACCATGGTTGATAATTATATATTACCCCTAATGAGAATAATGGGCAACATACTATAGATAATATAAGGAGAACTATGCATGAGATAAACTGTTTAGGATCTACATCTGTTCATTGGTAGTACATGGTGCAGTCCTAGGGGAAATGTTTTGTTTCCCATCCATAAATTTAAGTTGTGTATGAATATGGGCAGGATGAACTTTGTTTTATGTAGATGGGAAGTCTGTTCCAGAGCAGTGGTATCCTCTGTGAGATATATCCTGTCTCTCCAAACCATTCTGTTGATATTGCAGCAGAGGTTTATATTGATAGACTGAGTATGTCTGATATCATTTGACTTGCTGATGTGCAGTGAATCCATCAGTAATGGGTCCTATTTTTCCTAACTTTCCCATTATTCTACATTTAGTTAGTTGCATACCATCTTCTCCATTTGCTGGGGAATCCTCTGTTCAGTTCTGTGATTTCTGTTAAGACACTTCACTTAATTAATTTTGAAATAAGACAACAGTGAAAGCTGACTCAACTATTCTGGTAGGCAGTTTATCATACTCCATAAGCAAAACATCATTAGTAGTATGTTTTCTGGCAGCTACAACTTTTATATATAGAACAATGTTATTATTCTCGTACAAAATGTAGTAATGTGATCTTTTTTCCACATTTAAAACAGAATATTTCTGAAGTTGATGCTTTCTGTTTATTACCAGAATTCGACAGCGGTAGTGTTGTTACCTCATAGCAAGAGGTTCTCCCGTTCGATTCTTGGCTGGAGTGCAGGGAGTGCCTTCTGTGTGGAGTCTGCCTGTCCTCCCCACGGTTGGGTGGGAGTTCGAAAGACATGTGTAAATGGGCGTGCCTTCATTGAAGGTTGGATGTCGAGCTGGCACTTCGGCGTTCGTGAAAACCTACTGTCAATCATTAGCGGACCGGCGTTCTGCTGTGGCAACCCTTAACCGGGAAAAGCCGAAAGACAACAACAACAACCAGAATTCGACACGAGCTTTACCATAGATATACAGTATTCGGTTATAAACTTAGATTTTCATTTCATAATGTCTATCAGTGCAATAACATTTTCAGCATCCTTAGGGTCAATTTGAAATACCCACTGTCTTAAAGTATCAGTCAAACCCATTTTAAAGTTATCAGTTGCTAACATTGTATTATTTTACTTTTAGTGTGTTCACCCTTGGGATCTAATCATAATTGAACTATATGTTTTAAATCACATACTTGAAGCCTTATCATTTTAAGGAGGAAAATATAAAGCTATGAAAATATCTTGTATCTTGGAGGTAACAACAGCATAAACTAATGTTGCTTTCTTTAACTTTTTCATAATCTTGATATTCAGCTCCTCCCATGTGTATGAAGTTGTTTAATGGTTCAGCAGTTCAGTGGGATGACAATATTCTAATTCAGTCACTCAGTCCCATCACTCCTGGGATCCCTATTAGATTATCGAAATCCACAAGACCGAAATTTACAAGAACGAGACCATAACATCAAAACAGTGAAAGTTTACATTGCCAAAACTAAAAACAATGAAATGCAACTGCACATGTCAGACACCAGCTGGAACTTCTGAACAGAGATCATGGACACAGACAAAATACAGGTACTACATTTAAACATTAAATTAAAAAAAAAAAATACCTTTAGTGCTTGTTAATGGAGATTGCGGTACAGTGAGGATTGGGAAATTTACCTTTTTCCTCATTGTAGTGCGATCTTGGAGTTGATATATATATAATTTGCAGGGGGTGTGCAACCCCCCCACATGGGGGGTATGGGGGGCTTGCCCCCCTGGAAAAACATTGTAAAATGTATATTTGTCTCTTAAGTTATGTATTAAAGTGCAGTGTCTGTTTTTTGTCTGTGTCTGCAATCTCTTTTCAGAAGTTCTGTCTGGTGCCTGACATGCACAATTATTTTTTGTTGTTTTCAGTTTTGTCAATGTAAACTTTTACTGTTTTGACATTGCAATGTTGTGGTCAATACTTGTAAATTTCAGTCTTGTGTTTTTTTTAATAATGTAATGGGGATTCCACTCTTGGTAGGCATATTATCAAAAGGCCATCATAAATATGTCAAGGTCTTCCACTGGTTAGTTTCTTTACAACTGAAACCGCCTTTTGCATTATTATGGCCTTGGCAATTGCCAGCATTCTCACAGCTGCAGCAGTGATAATATAAAACAATTAAAACTGTTGTTCGTTGGTCACCATGTTCATAGGTGCTGTCAACCTGTGTTCCTAGATCTCTTATAATGTCTTCTGTGTTCAGTGGACTGCCAGTGATGTGGTAATTCAAGGGAACCAGGTTTTTCCAAGGGGGATGACAACACAATTTTTGGCATTGAGCTTAAGGCCGTGGTTCTGGTACCAGTCATTGGTCTCAGTGAGGCCTTTCTTTAGGATGTCAACATCACTTGGGGAGTTAATAATAGGTCCCAACTTACAATCATCTGCAAACTATGTCAGCCAGAGTCCCTTGCATTGGCATGGACTTCAGAGAAGTAGATACCAGACAGGAGAGGACCCAGGACTGAACCCTGTGGGACTCCACTCATGACTGGCCGACAGTCTGACTTGGAGTCAGCTACTTTCACACTGTGAGTTCTATCTGTGAGCCAGTTTGCAACCCACCTAGTGAAATAGGGGTTGATGCCTAGCTTAGTTCGTTTTTCTGATTCCTGAGTGGGGGATGGTATCAAAGGCCTTGGCCAGATCAAGGTAGGCTGTATAAACCATCTTGCCTTCATCCACAGCTCTGGTGACCGACTCAAAGAAGTCGACCAAATTAAGCAGGCATGATCTACTCTTCACAAAAGCAAACTGTGTAGGATCCATAGTTTGGAGATTACCTATATCCTTGTTTATTAGGTCCATGATGATGCATTCCATAGCTTTGCATATTAGACTCATCAGGCTAATGGGGCGATAGTTCCCGGGGTCTGTAGTCACTCCTTCCTTGTGAAGAGGGATGACTGTAGCAGTGTGCCATTCGGTAGGGACAAAGCCTGAGGTGAGGCTGTGATTGAACAGGGCACACAGGTGAGGTGCCATTTCACTCTGTAGTTCATGTAGAACACAGCCAGGGATATTGTCAGATCCCATAGAAGCTGTATTCTTGGCCTTGGACAGTGCTGTTTAACCAGTGCAGCAGTAATACTGGGTGCCTGGCAATCTACTGGTATTGTGATTGGTCCTTTGGGGGGGGGAGTGTAAAGTTGGCACTGAATCTGTTCGCCAGTATATTGGCAATATCTGTTGGCTCGGCATTGGAGGTGCCACTGTGCAGTAGCTCAGAGCAAATCTGGGTATTGGCGTGGAGATTCTTTACATAACTATAGAAGGCCTTGTGGTTGTCTTTACTATCTACTACAGGTGATGTAAAAGAAAATATATAAAATACCTATTCCGTTAATCCCACAAAGATAAAACACAAGTCTTAAACTGGCTTTATTGCATTTTAAAAATGGCTTCAAATACCTTCCTTCTTTCGAGATTCCTAATGAAACATGTCCAGGCTTCTTCAAGTTCCTCTGAAATGTCTGTCTTACTTTCCCTTTGTTGCAGAATACTCCCAAGGACTAATTTTCCAGGCACAAACTCCCAGTGTATCAAGAAGATAGCTTCTCTGATTAACAGGGCTGTAAACGTCCTTATATAGACAATTTTAATGGAATAATTACACACTAACAATTCCTGTGGGAGCTCTCTCTGGCTAGTACAAAAATGGAGCTGTTTATTTTAAAGAAACTATACCATTTACAGCAGTACTTTATCTATATTGTTTAACTTCAAATTTTATAACATTATGACATGATAGGATAAGAACTGCTGTCCTGTGTTACAGGATGTATATATGAGTTTTGAGTGAATCACAGTTTACCTACTAGTGCACCGCCTTCTACCGAAGAAATGCTTAATCATAATAACAACTAGAAAAAAAAATAACCCAAAACAGTGGTTTTGTGCAGGGTGAGGGAGAGCAACTCACACCCCTGTTACTTTATATAAACCAACTCTGAGACTGCACAACAGTTGGGATAAGCTAAAATGTCATTAACCCCACAGATCAATTATCCTGCACCCAAGCCCTTTATCCATAGTCACAATGCCAGACGACTTGCATACAGAGGCACGCAGACATTTACACAGAATATTTTACATGTACAAACAAGCCCCTAACTACAAAAATACACCACTCAGTAGAATCATAACATAAATACAGAGACACAGACGTATCACCAGCATAACCCACTGATAGCTTTGCAGCTTAAATAATAGCCCCATACCACAAAATCCATCAACAAAACAGAAACTGGCAAAATGTGCCCTGAATTCCCACTTTTATAGAATATACTTTCAATGAAATCAAGTGAGCCCACATAGGTTTGCTACTTTCAAATAAACCTGTTCCTTTACCAAGATAATGAATATTTTAAAAATAATACTGATTTCCATTCTATATTAATATCTGGTTACCACATCTGGTTAACTAATACCGCAAATATGAATATGTATCTTTGGGAAATGCAGATGTTATTTGAGAGGTACGCCGACTGAAGTTAGCATTGTACATTGGCAAATGCTAATAATGTACAAGGCTGATTAAATGGTGAATTGCATTACATTCAATGGGATGTTTCAGCAAAGCAGCATCTCCACTTTTCTGTGAGGCTAAGTACTTCAGACATGACTTGGTGGGAAATCAGACTGCCTGCTGTACCCATTTCCACATATAGATAGAACTATACTGCAGGAGTTAGGAGTCATGGGAGGAGCTTGGCTAATTATGAATACTGTGAGACATCCCCAAACGCCTTTGGTGATGGCTCACATTGTTATATTATGAAAATTGATATACATCCTTGGTGAGTTAGTAGCCCTGCATGCCCATTCCCTTATCATACATGTGGCGGGTGCATGCTCATTGGTCATACTAGGCATCATGCCTGCATTTACGAGTCTGCTCTACAGGTGGAGCTACCATACTGGACAGCCTTCCTCTGGCTAGCCTCATAGCTTTGCAGCTTCAGCTGTATGTTAGACCATCTTTCTGCCTTCATTACCACGACTGACATCCAGATGGAGCTGCTGCACCTGAGAACTTCAGGAAGTCTTGCAGACTGCCAAGACCTTGGGGAGGTTCATACTATGCTCACAATATGATTCATTAACATAGACTGCTATGGTGTATTATTATCTGTTCTGGTTGCAGTGAGACCCCTCTTAATTCAATATTCTAGCATTAACCTAGGGGTGGAGTAGCGTGCACAGCGTGTTTCATTCACTATGCAAATCTTTTTAAATCCATCCCAGTATTTCCTGTTTTTTTTCATATGCACTTTACACAGTGAGGTAATAATTACCTCAGGTATTAGTGTGCCATAGAGAAATATTTCAAATGCAGTTTGATCATCAATATATGTTTATCTTTAATGCAGTCTGATACAATCAGACCCATTTTTGCTCAGAACAGTGAAACTGTTCTTCTCCTAAAGTATCTAACTCTTTATTCCAACTGCAGTATATATATATATATATATATATATATATATATATATATATATATATATATATATATATATATATAGATGTATATATATATAATATGCAGCTTTCAAACATAAGTTCGTTGTAATAACACAATTATTTAGGGTCACAGAAAACTTAAAGAGATTTTTTACTTCCCAAGCAGGCTTGATGGAATAAATATATTTTGTGCAGTCTAATTTCTGAAGATCCATTCCATGCTATAACATGTCAGGCTGCATCTGTTTTTGTGATAGAAAAACCATGTGTCTATTTTCATCATGAAAACCTTTAATGATTTTACACCCACTGCTATAACTAATAAGACTAATAAGACATTTTGCATAATTGCCTATTAGAACCAACATGTAGATGACTGGAACAGAACTGTATTCGTTTGGAGTAGCTGGTGCTGCCATGGGAATATGCATCATTAGCCAACAATGAACCAGCAAAAAACAAAGCCAGTATAGTCAGGAACAAAGTAAAACTAATTAGGAAACAGGTTGTGCAGATGTTTTCTCTAATTAATTTACTCAATGAAACAACCTGGGAGACAGAAAAAAATCTGAAAAATTGTTTCTGAGCAACTCAGTCAAATGAGTTATTGTTTTCTTGGTCCACTAGCTGTGGTTCTGCTGCTCTTCAGGGACACACACCTTACAAAATAACTATGCATTTTCATTATTTGCACTTCAAGCATGCATCTACATTTTGTTACAAGAAACCATATGAAATATCTTTGTATGCCCAGTTTGTAGAACTCATTTGTAAATGTTAAAAGCATGGTCATGTCCTGCAGGTTATCTCGTATCTCCACAGAAAACATTTTAATTACACTGCGCCCCTCTTACAATTTGTGGCAGTAGTGGTAACATTTTAATTACACTGTGCCCCTCTTACAATTTCTGGCAGTAGTGGTAACATTTTAATTACACTGCGCCCCTCTTACAATTTGTGGCAGTAGTGGTAACATTTTAATTACACTGCGCCCCTCTTACAATTTCTGGCAGTAGTGGTAACATTTTAATTACACTATGCCCCTCTTACAATTTGTGGCAGTAGTGGTAACATTTTAATTACACTGTGCCCCTCTTACAATTTGTGGCAGTAGTGGTAACATTTTAATTACACTGCACCCCTCTTACAATTTGTGGCAGTAGTGGTAACATTTTAATTACACTGCGCCCCTCTTACAATTTGTGGCAGTAGTGGTAACATTTTAATTACACTGCGCCCCTCTTACAATTTCTGGCAGTAGTGGTAACATTTTAATTACACTGCGCCCCTCTTACAATTTCTGGCAGTAGTGGTAACATTTTAATTACACTCGCCCTCTTACAATTTGTGGCAGTAGTGGTAACATTTTAATTACACTGCCCTCTTACAATTTGTGGCAGTAGTGGTAACATTTTAATTACACTCGCCCTCTTACAATTTGTGGCAGTAGTGGTAACATTTTAATTACACTCGCCTCTTACAATTTGTGGCAGTAGTGGTAACATTTTAATTACACTACGCCCCTCTTACAATTTCTGGCAGTAGTGGTAACATTTTAATTACACTACGCCCCTCTTACAGTTTGTGGCAGTAGTGGTAACATTTTAATTACACTACGCCCCTCTTACAATTTGTGGCAGTAGTGGTAACATTTTAATTACACTACACCCCTCTTACAATTTGTGGCAGTAGTGGTAACATTTTAATTACACTGCACCCCTCTTACAATTTGTGGCAGTAGTGGTAAATAGCCCCTGTTAAAACGTTTTGGTCTGCACTGGATAATTTGATTCTCTTCATTTTGCACTTTTGAACCCTGCATCTCTGTAACAGACACATTATCAATATGCTGCACAAATAGAGGAATCTCAGGCATGCCTCTTGTGGTTATGCACCTCACCTCTATACTTTGAACTTCATTTTAGCCCCCCCAACATAGTCTTGCTCTTTCATGGTATTAAGGGTACCTCCATGGAACTTCTCCCCCCATCTATAGAGAACAATCATGACCTCAGTGGAGTGCACATTCCTGAACATAAATTCTGGTCATCCCTCAGGGAGAGGTAACTATGCTCTGCATCATTACTTTTTCCCCTCTTCAGCCAGCTCCTCCAACATCAGTGATGGCAACTGATGCTGGGATAACTGGTCATTAGTAGGGATTTATCCCATTATACATAGTGCCAGTTCACCTTGTAATTCTCACCAAGTATTCTGGATATACAGTCAAACATCTTCTCCCAGTTTACAAAACACATGCATATAGTATAGGTAAATTCTCATGACCCCACTATTCCATATCGACTGTGGAATCAGTACTGCTCCTATTACAAACACAGCCGCCCTTTAATTTTCATACTATATGAACAATTTGCTTTTGTATTTGTCTGTGTATTTGAGAGTTCAGAAGTATGAATTAAAACTGGCGATATTTCATTTTAGACCACAGTTTCCCCAGCTGTGCCAACTGTGGGAGGAGTCAACTGAGTGACAACCAAATACAATTGAGGGCACAACTGAGTGACATTGGCATATGCTGTCAAACATTTTGATAATTTAGAAAGGAAGTCTACATATTTTCCCTTGTCAATTTCTGTTGCTTTTTAGTAGAAAAAAGAAGAATGTCAAAACACAAGGCATTTGGTTATGCATAGCCAATAGTATACATTTTACTAATAGTCTAACGTATTATGGTTTTTCGACAGAAGTCTTCACTTCTATGCCTACACAAGTACCTCTCAACCTGCCAACTGTGCTGTTGGAAAATATATAAGCACATTGCATTGCAAAATTCCACCACACAAGATAAT
Organism: Protopterus annectens; assembly: GCF_019279795.1. Taxonomy (NCBI): domain Eukaryota; kingdom Metazoa; phylum Chordata; order Ceratodontiformes; family Protopteridae; genus Protopterus; species Protopterus annectens. The sequence goes on along the minus strand of NC_056730.1, from coordinate 389,901,756 downwards.
TTATTTTTGCTTCAGAACAAGGGAAATGCAAGATATGTGTTCTCTTTCTTTAAAATATTCTTGCCACTAGTATGGGTCACATTGTTCTTTTAGGTGGGCAGAAACATCACTAGACTGTGTCTGCCAGATATAGTGGTACAGCATAACATGCTCTATCCTCAACTGATGGCTCCTAAAACGAGGGGGGGGGTTGGATTTACCGGATTTTGAGATGTATTATACAGTGATTCAGGCCAATAGGATTTTAAGGGTGTCTTACTTGGATAGTGAAAATAGAAAATGGATACCCAAATGGGTACTGCTAAATTATAAACATATAAAAGGGAAGGGAATTAATGTTAAAGCTGTACCATTTTTGAATATAAAAACATTGAGTAAATATGAGTTAATGGAGCACATCAAGGTATGGGCAATGGAGACTCAAACTCTGTTTGCCTCCTTGAACCTTTTAAAATATATGATGATGTTTCAACCGTTTGATGGGAATCCTAATATAACTATTGGTAATCAACTGATAGACTTAAAGAAATATCCATTTATTAAGGAATTAACTGTAAGGGATTTATACCCCTTTCTGGGAGTAGCGGTACATGATATCTTAAAAGAGATGAATCTTCCCATTTCTTATTTAATTATAATGAGGCAGTTAAAAGATTTGGCCATAAATTATTTTACCAGTTCAGAAATTAAAAAAGAGGAACTAGTTATTTCAGGTCATCTGTGGGAAGCATTGCAACAAGATAGAAAATATATATCCTCAGCATATAAAATGGCAAAAGAGAGAAAATATAATAATCATATTCTGTTATCGAAATACTGGAGAGAGAAATTGCCATCCCTAGACGACAGTAAAATAGTAGAGGCGTTTAACTTAACATTAAAATCCGTATCACTTCAAAAACTGGTCTTTACTCAATTGATGATATTTAACAATGCATATTATACCCATCTAACACTTCATAAATTTGATTCAAAAAAGTCACCTAAATGTCCACAGTGTGTAGATCAGACAGCAGACCTGTTACACATGTTCTGGAGTTGCAAGTGCATTTATAAATTATGGAATTCTTTAAAGTTACAACTACAAAAAATGGGTTACCAAAACTCAACACTCTCCTGGGAATTTCTGATTCTACATATTCCGCCGGAGAATTTGGACAAAACAAAAAAGATTGTAATTATGAATATTAGTTTACTAATGAAATTATATATAGCCACAAATTGGTTGAACCCAGCACAGGTGTCGTGGCAAAATTTCAGGCTGTTAGCGATTAAGCATATATTAGCACACAAATTGTTAATTAGAAATAATAAGAAAAGTATAAACAGCATAAAAATTTGGGAACAAATCTTTAATATTATTTTGGCGTAGCGGTTCCTATCCACTTTCCGTCAGGACATTCTGTATGTGTACCAACACATTCTTAGATTAGATAGAAAATGTAGAAATAATACAAATTATTGGCTTGAATTGGTTTATAATTGTCTATTGTAGATGCTTTTATGTTTAATTTTTTGTGATTTTATTTTCCTGTACTTGGTTAAAATTATATTTATTCTTAATGTATTATAGGGAAATTCAAAATGGAACTAAAACATTGGAAGCAATATTGTACATAATGTAAATAGTGTGTGAAATGTATAATGGTTTTGCAAAACAATAAAAATGATTATTGAAAAAAAAAAACATGCTCTATCCTCCAAGATGATGTGGCCTAAATTAAAATATTGCCTTAAAATAAGTCTGCAATGGTCGCCTAATGGTTAAGGTGTTTGCCTTACAAACACAAGGTACAGGGTTTGAATCTCACAGGGGATAATTGGCTAGGCTTAAAATGTCTCACAAGGGCAGTTAGCCTAGTCCTAATCTATGAATATTCAAACTCTTTAATATAATACAAAGTGCTTGTGTCAAGTAACTGCAGAAGCCATAAAGTCCCACTATAATGATGCACCATTCTATGGAGTATTACAAACTTCTCTTAAGATTGTGTGACTTTGGATGTTATATTAAGTGGTAGGGGGTAGGGGTGCAGACTTCTCTATAGGGGGTGTGGGAGGCTTGCTTCACACTCCATTCATGGCTGTCAAGTTACTTTTTATCAATGACATTTGACAACCAATCTCCTGATGGAAAAGCAACTTATTCCATGCAGTGTTTATTGCGCAAGGCCCACTTTCAGATAGAAGCACAGTGAATAGCTAGGAGCTCAGTCATGTCACTTCTCGTTATGCACCTTAACTGAATGTCATTATAACCCCCCCCCCAACATAGACAATAGATGTTGCTTCTAAACAGCTGGGGGCACTTATAACACCATGGGCTGAAACAGCCCTGTTTTGGAGATTTTCATGCTCTTCTTTGGAACTCACAAAGTCTTAAGGTGCGGGATAAATTATTGTCCAGTTGTCTGATGATGCTGAAGTGAGATTGTAATGTACCTAGCACCATTGTCACATGGAAGCATCTAACAGAAATGAAAACAACAGGAGTGATATTGCATGGTATTTCTGTATGTAACAAACAGTGAACAAGAATAGGCATCACTCGAGCTTTATTTAAATCCGTGTTGTATACATAAGACTAACATGAGAATTTGCTGTAGTAATTTAAACTATCTTTACTGTTCTGAGGCAATTCTCTTTCTACAACAAGGGCATGTAAAAGCTGCATTTTTACTTATGCATATTAAACACAGATAACAGAGTGCATCCTGAAGCACTTAAAGCATATTTTAAAACTTAATACTGACTGACTTTGCAGATGGTCTACATTTCTTTATGCAGTGTGCTGAGTTTTCTTATAAATTATAATGTATCAGTAAACAGGTCAGGCAGATACTGTAATCTGGTAATTTGACAAATTTTATTAACATGGACTTTTCCCATGTCAATATTCTTGTAGCTGAATCTCATTAAATTAAATGAATTTCATTTAATTTAATTGTGCCTTGTGGAAATGTATCTGTATAATGAGTAACACAACATGAAGCAGGCATATCAGGAATTAACCAAATGTGAATTTTAATTGATTTAATATGGTAGATACAGAATTGTAACATTAATTCTTATTGAAGCATATAGCTAAATTAATGAAACAGAACAGCATGAAGATATATCCTTCTCCTAATTCTGTTTGCCATATGGAACATCAGAAGTTCTCAAAATGCCCCGTGTACGAATTTAACCAAGGTTAACAGTGTAGCTCAGAAGTTATTAAAGCAAAAAAGAAATCTGAGAAAGTGGCTTATATAATGTTCTAGTCTTAGATTTACAATTAATTCAAGAAACATGCACTACAAAAGCTAACGCAGTTAAATTGAAGTAAGTATCAACACACACTCACATACATACACACACACACACACACACACACACACACACACACACACACACACACACACACACACACACACACACACACTTAGAGACACATATATATCTATCTATCTATATATAGATATACTTACAAATGTGTAAAGTTGTTAATATCAACAATAATTGAAACATTACATTCTGCTGAGCATGCACCGAGACATAACCTCAATGCCTGCAACTACAAAATAATATTAATTATATATTCCAACACTGAAATCATACAAAACCTGGAAAAGGCATATTCTCCAACCCTGGTATTATAGCAATCTCACAAAACTGCACAGAAATAGAAGACAGCCCTTGGTAGCAAAATCTAATAATCAAGCAGATACTGAAGTCAACAACCAAATGCCCGAGTAGTGTGCAGATGGAATATCCGAAGAAACCCAACAAGCCTTCAGCTCAATATAGTATACAACTTTATAAGTCCAAAATACAGGAAATTGTTAAGTGCTTTTGTCCCTAGTAACAACCGGGACTTCATCAGAAAGAAAGGGCTCAAAAGTTTCCTGTATTTTGTACTTACTTTAAATTCGTATGCTATATTGATCTGGAGGCTTGTTTGGTTTCTTTGGATATTCCTTCTACAGACTACTTGGGCATTTGGGTGCTGACCTCGGTATCCGTTTGGTGATTAATCTCACACAACTGTTGATTAGCTGATTTGTAGACAAAACAGATGTTGACTACACTGACAATCAATACAAGTGAAACCTGCTGTGTGTGTGTGTGTGTGTGTGTGTGTGTGTGTGTGTGTGTATATATACATATCAGTCAACATTGTGTTTGGTCAAAATCTGTTTAGTTGACCTCTTTTGGTTGACTATTCAGATGGTCAACAGGTATGCAGAATCGTACAATTTTTTGGGCTTGGTAAAATTCCCTTTCCCTGATTTTGAGCAATCTTGGAGTTAATCTATAGAGTTAGCAGATGGGTGTAAGGGTATGTTACGTTACACATTACCTTGAAAATGAAAACAAATACAGTTCTTTCTCTCTTTCAGTGGTTTTTATTAACTACAGTACACACGTGTGGGAGCCTCATGGAAAGCACCAGGGAGACTCCCAGAACAAAGGAATAAACAAGCTTATATACTGGTGATATTGCTGACAGTACAAAAAATATAAAATGAACCAATTAGATCATTATACAGGGCAATTAACCAATTAAAGGTTTACCCATAAACATGAGGTAATTCACATCATCATATCTCTAGGCAGAGAAAGAAAACCGGATACACTTCCATAAAAGGCACATTTCCTGCTTTCAAGCAGACTCTTGTTTTTCAGTATTTTCTCATTGCTCAGAGTTCATTCAAAGTTCACAGTACACAGTACATTTTAATACATACAGACTGTCACATACTCAATTCCCTCAAACACATGCTTTGGCTGTTCATATTCTACAATTCCCCATTTGATGCTGTGTAAGCATCACCATTTAACCTATCATACATTTGTCCCAAATCTAACATAACCATGCTACTGGTCTTTTCATCATTGGAAAACATTGTCATTTCATCATCTACATTCATAGCTGCAGGCATATAAAACGTAGGCACTTTCTGCACAGTTTTTGAAGACATTAATTTCAAGATCAGTGCTTTGATTAGAAATAAGACAAGAAAAGCAACAATTGCTAATACTGCAATTAATAAAATCAACTTCAACAGTCCACAGTCCTTTGGTGCCAGCATGAGCTAAATCATGGAGATAGATCCATGAAGCATCAACTTGACCTACCGGATTGGCAGGCTTCTTGACCTCTCGAATGTTCCGAAATTTTCCTTTAGGTAATGCAGATACATGTCAAATAGCTGGGACTAGGTAGCCCAGGAAGGAGCTGCCAGACCAGTTTCCTGGTAGCCATTTATATGCTTTTCTTCTGCACACAAAATAACAATTTTCTGCTTTAATGGTGATGTTGATAGACTTGAAACGATCCCCGGCATCCTGCAGTCCTTGGAATATTTTCCAATAGACAGTTTCTATTTTCTGGGAAAAGTTAGCTATAGAGTTTTGAACAAGTCTTTTTATAGGTGAGAAATCTGTTACACAACCCGAATTGTCTGCAGTGCAGTTATGTACCACTGTTTTGTTACAATGGCTCCACCCTACTCTAGTTTTACCAAGTTTTTGAAAACACACAGTTCCGTTTTAGCGGAGGGACAACTGTAATGCTATCTTGTCCTTTGAAATCATTGATCAGATTCATCCAGGTTTCATTAACCCCTAAAGGGACTATATTTAGCATCAATCCCTCATTAACAGAAGAAATAGCAGTGCAAATCCAGCAGTCCAAGACATTGAGGGATGACACATAAGCATATTTAATGGCTTGGTAGGTGTCGAAAGGTGGATGCCATGCAGCTCGTTTGGCATGAGGCGTAGTGGGAGCAGGAAATAAAAATGGCCACAGTAAAAATAACAAAACGACAAGAATAACCACCAAAATAGCTGTGCAGTGCTTTTGTGGAAATGGTGGTTGCACTTGTATTGTGTCAGGATGGTGAGGTTGTCCAAATGGATAAACGTCAGGCATTGTCAGGTGCTGCTACAGTATGGCTTGGAGTACTAGTAGCAATAGGTGGAGAATCAGGAGTAGCAAAAGGTAGAGGCTGTTGATCTTTAGAAGGGATGACCTTCTTGACGTGCGATATGTGAATCCAGGTGGGTGAGCCTTGTAGTCGGACCGCTGATGATGTCATCAGTTGAACCAGGAATGGCCCCTTCCAGCATGGTTGAAGCGCTGTTTTTCAAGAGAATGACTTGACGTACACCCAATCTCGTGGTTGTAGTGCGGAGGACAGGAAAGGATCAGGGATATGTTGAGCCGCTGCTACCTGGTGGTGATGAAACTGTAAAAAAGAGACAAGAGAAGTGCAATAGACAAGAATATCATGATCAAATGCGTCATACTCAGAAAAGGGTGGTGGTGGAGTCAAGGGCATTTGCATAGGGTGGCCCATGAGGATTTCATGAGGAGAAAGACCTTTAGTAGGATGTACTTGCACTCTCATAGAGAGTAGGGCTAGAGGTAGGGCCTGTACCCAAGTGGGGCCCATTTCAGGAGTAATTTTAGGCAGTCTAGTTTTCAGTGTCTGATTCATGCGTTCAATAATACCTGATGCCTGTGGTCTATATGGACAATGAAATTTTAAAGTAATGCCTAACATTTTACACAGTGAATCATTTAACTGAGCAGTAAAATGTGTTCCACGATCGGAATATATTTGACAGGGAACACCAAAACGAGGTATAAATTCATAACAAAGTTTCTTAGCAACTGAAATAGCATAATTTTTGATACATGGGTAGGCTTCTAACCACCCAGAAAAAACATCAACAACAGTTAAAACATATTTGAAATGAGCACAAGGTGGAAGTTCAATAAAATCCCATTGCAAAGCGCAAAATGGTCCCACTGGTTTTAGCAGTGGTTGTGTGGGAGCCATAGTGCCTTTTGAAATGTTATACTGTAAACAAATGGAGCACGTGCTCAAAAAATGCTGTACAGAAGTAGAAAGTCCTGGGGCAAACCAATCCTTTTGGATTTGTTTTATTAATTCTTGTACCCCAACATGGGCTGGCAAATGATACACTTTAATAAGAGAATTTAACATGGACATTGGGCAGACCAATCTGCCATCTGGATGTTGCCAAATGAGATCAGAGCGGTTAAAACAACCTTGAGCCAGCCATGTTCTCCTTTCTGATTGTGGGACTTCATCCTGTATAGCTTTTAACACTGTGGTATCAAAAGTAACCATTGGTTGCAGAGGCTGCAAAAAATGTCCCTGAACAGTTTGTGACAGAGCAGCCTGTTTAGTAGCTCAGTCAGCTAAACTATTGCCCTTAGTTTCAAAAGAGTCATTGGATTGATGGGCTGCACATTTAACAACAGCAAGTTCAGAAGGTAACAATAAGTCTTGTAGCAAGTTATTGATATAAAAATGTTTTTTAACGGGTGCGCCGGAAGAAATTAAAAACCCTCATTACTTCCACAGTATACCAAAATCATGAACAACACCATGGGCATAACGGGAGTCAGTATATATAGTAACAGACTTGTCCTTAGCTATTTTGCATGCATTCGATAATGCCACTAGTTCCGCTGCCTGTGCGGAAGTGCCTGGGGGTAATCGTGCTGACCTTAAAACTTCAGTCGGAGTACAGACTGACCAAGCAGCTTCAAATTCACCAGAGTTTGTACATAAGCAGGATCCATCGACAAAAAGAACTAAATCAGGATTTTGCAAAGGAGTGTCATATAAATGTAACCTAGGCGAAAGAACAGAGTTAACTACAAGCACACAATCATGTGGTTTGCCCTCATCTGAAGTTGGTGTTAAAGAGGCAGGGTTCAGTGGTGAGCAGCGTATGACTTGTAGGGCAGGATTATTTATTAAACTTAGTTCATATTTAGTAAGGCGTGCATTTGAAAGATACTGTGTTTTTGTCTTTAGAAGTAGTGCTTGAACAGCATGTGGGACTGCTAATATAGTATCATGTCCCAAGGTTAGTGGGGCTGCCATATCAACCAAAACAGCGGCAGCTGCCACAGCCCATAAGCAAGCCGGGTACAACCGGCTCTAGCTGAGTGCTATAGTAAGCAATTGGTTGGTAGCCTCCAGTGCATTGCAAGGCTAGGAGACCCAAGGCAGTTTTGTTTCACTCACAGCAAAAGAAAACAAAAGGTTTGGAATAATCTGGCAACCCTAAGGCAGGAGGATATACCAGCTTTGAAAAGATAGTATATACTAAATAGAACAGAGTACTTATATTGTTTCAGTTTTCTGTTTTGTTTTTTATTTGAGGAACGGACTAAACTTCAGTTAAGGAAAAGACTGCATTTGTTTAGTTAGCACTATCATTTACAGCATGTACCATTTTGCTCATATTTACAATCATAACTTGTTGAGTTATTGCAACTCTTTATAACCTGCAGCATATAAAACAATTTTAAGCAGTCATTATTATTATGACCCCTAAAACTATTACCACAGGATGTATAAACCCATTTAGCAATTTGGTTCCAGATGATGACCATCCTGTAAATATGTCCAACTAATTATGGGCAGTGTCAGCTTTTTGTGTTTTACTATTAACGCTGGGTTATGTGAAACCACACATACAAACTGTGGTGCCACTTTAAACAAACATTTTGAAATTTGAAGGCAATATTGTGTAGGTTTATAGGTTCATAGATTAGTACTAGGCTAACTGCCCTTGCGAGCCATTTTAAACCTAGCCAATTATCCCTTGTGAGACTCAAACCCTGTACCTTGTGTTTGTAAGGCAAACACCTCAACCATTAGGCCACCCTCCAAACCAATATAGGGTATTTACACTTTAAATTGTAATCTGTGTATTAAAGATACTTGTAATGACTTACTATATAGGATTTTATTGTGCTTGTAAATGTACAATCTGTGAGATATCTTGTCCTACTAGTTGTTATACCAAGCTCTTTTAAATCTGCATTTGGTAACTTTACAACTTGTAATATTGATGCGCAATATTGTTTTTTGGTTTTGTTGTCCTATCATGGTACAAGTGGATGGTATTTTTACCACTTGATCTGTATGAAGTACTGGCTTATTACCCAGAATGGTAAGTATTTCAACCCATGGTCCTTCTTCATGCATCTTTGTGCTATTTGTACAAATAGAATATTGGTAGAAATCATACCTGTTTTTTACCATCAAATGTATTTTTATTTTTGTGTTATTATTAACACACTGTGACATTATTTTGTATGATGTCTTTTCTTGTCAAACCTGTTATATCCTCAGGGGGTAATGTACATCATTTAATAGAGACTGAGCTGTTTACTGAAATGTTTATGTCAGTCTTTGATTTTTTTTTTTTTTTACCTTTATGTATGCCTGACCTTGTTTAGCTAACCATGCAGTTACATTTGTGTTAAATGTTATTTTTCCAAAGGTACATGCTGTATGCTTTTTATAACTGAAGTTGTCTTGTGATCTATTTTGTGTAGCATTTTTTTAACTTACTATCATTCGTGAAATATTGTAATAAACAACCCTGATTTCCTATGTTTGGCATTTTACCAAAAGGAGTCCACTGAGTACAATACTTACAATAACAATCACATTTTTTATGTTTATCAACATTTGTTTGTCCTAATAACTTTTTGGGAATACTTTTAAGAACCTTTGCACAATGCTTGGCATTCAGTCTTGTACGTTTGTTTTTAAAAAAAGAGAAACAAACTTTATTGAGCATCTGCTCCCCTTTCTTTTAAAAGCGATGCATTTTGCTGCTGATTACTGTAAATGATGACTCTCATTTGATTCCTGTGGACTAGCAAGGTCTTGTTCTTTTTACTTTGACCTTATAGCCCAAAGGCCCTATTTGTTCTGTTACTTAATCACACTGCTCTGTAATGTCTTTTAACCATTTTTGATGCTGTTTTACCTTTAACAAAGGTCTGTTATGTCCAATCTCTGGATCAAAAGGTAGTTGTGTGGGCATTTTTCTGCCTGTTATGATTTCAAATGGTGAAATCCCTGTCTTGTTGTTTGGGGTAGCTTTTACCCCTAACATAATTTCTGGCAAATGTTGCACCCATGTAGCATTTTTTTAACTAAGTTTTATTTATGAAATATTGTAATTACCTCTGTTTTGATGTTCAGAATGATGCAAATGAAATGCAGATGTCTGTGTTGAATACTGTGTGCCTTGTCTCGCAGCTGCATTTTTATTTATAGTCCTTGAAGCATGTTTTAGACACTGAACATTCAGCTTGTCTCAAGCTGTACCTGACTTTGTTACATTGCATGAATGAATGCTGATTTATTTATTTGATTCCATGCTTTTAGCTAAGATCATTTTAACCCTTTAATATATGTATGCTAGTAAAGAGAAATACATGTACATAACTGACTATATTATTTTTACATATACTATAGCAGCAGATGTGCATATACATCTAACTAGCAAATGGATGTGAACATGCATTTATGCATTTTTAAACCTATTACTGTATAAATTTCTTCTGTTTTATTTTAAAATACAAAACTGTTTATATTAGTAGAAACACAGTGTGAAACAAAACCTTTAGCATTTTTTTTTTACTACAGCAAGTTAAGACTATTGATGACCGAGTCCTTTTTCCTTTCTTTAGCCTCACACATCCAATCATTAAAAGCTGCCCAGCACAACCCTGGTATTTTTCCTTTCTTTTTTAATTTCTTTTGCAAATTAGTCAATATATCTTTATTAAAACTACCATTTTCGGGAAAAGTAAGGTCACCGTCATTTTTAGTAAGGGCGATCCACTGATTTAAAAACATGCAACTGTCCTGGGACACATGGTAAAACATATAACCAGCTGGTGTACCTTTATCTGACTCATCTATTTTTCCCGCACTCGTTCCCATTTTCACTCAAATAGAGCTATACTTGTGTAATACAGGTTTAGCTAAGGCGTTATATAAATGTCTTGTTACCCACTATCATACCTCCTTTCATACGTATGTCACCAGTATTTTCCATATTAACCCACACTCATATGCATTCAATAGCAGAAAGAAAATGTATGCCACTTACCTTAAACCAACTGAATGAGAGAAATCATACCATTTTCTGCATAAAAAAAAATGTATTTGCAAATCTTTAAAGCAGACAGGTGCAGGAAAATGAAAGAAACACTGCCGAAACAGAAAAATCTGTTATTGGCCCTTTTGTTGGCAGTATTTCTTTCAGTTCCTGACTGCTGCAGCTTGTTCTCAATTCAGATCCGAGTCATGGCACCAATTGTTACGTTACACATTACCTTGAAAATGAAAACAAATACAGTTCTTTCTCTCTTTCAGTGTTTTTTATTAACTACAATACACACGTGTGGGAGCCTCATGGAAAGCACCAGAGAGACTCCCAGAAAAAGGAATAAACAAGCTTATATACTGGTGATATTGTTAACAGTACAAAAAATATAAAATGAACCAATTAGATCATTATACAGGGCAATTAACCGATTAAAGGTTTACCCATAAACATGAGGCAATTCACATCATCATAGCTCTAGGCAGAGAAAGAAAACCGGATACACTTCCATAAAAGGCACATTTCCTGCTTTCAAGCAGACTCTTGTTTTTCAGTATTTTCTCATTGCTAAGAGTTCATTCAAAGTTCACAGTACACAGTACATTTTAATACATACAGGCTGTCACATACTCAATTCCCTCAAACACATGCTTTGGCTGTTCATATTCTACAGGTACAAGAGGCTTGCCCCCTGCAAAAAATATATTTTTTTATGTTTTCTTTTTTTTTTTTTTTAAATTTTGCATGCACTAAGGTTGTTTCTGAGAACATGCTTAATATTCTGTCAGTATTTATGTTTTATGTATATATATATATATATATATATATATATATATATATATATATATATATATGTCTACTTCTAAATTTCGAAGTTTCAAAACTTCAAATTTCTTATGGTCGAGACTACACTCCCTGCTAATTAAATACATCAACTCTGAGAGCTCATTACAATGAGGAAAACAGTAAATATACCATTCTGTGCTGTACGGTGATCTCCATTTAAATGGTTTGAAATTTCAAAACTTCAATCTTATGGTTGTGATTGTGCCTTTAGTTTTGCATTCAATTCTGCTGTCATTTGCTGAAGTTCTTGCTCAGAGTCTGCCTGTAATGCCACATTGTCTGCATACAGCAACTTTGTTGATCTGTCCCCTCTGACCTGATTGCCAGGGTCATGATTTTGCCATTGAGGACATGCTTTGCTTACTTAATCTACTTGCATTCTGACCGATACACCCTACAAACAAAACTCAGTATCCTTACCAGTTCCACCGTCTCCTTCCTGTGACCTTTATGCAGCTCTTTACTGCCTCTATCACATCTATGAGCTGAAGTACCTCATCCCTGAGGAGAAGACACAGACATTCTACTAGATTTACCTCAGCCTCCAGAATGTTCATCACCCTGACTGTTCCAGCTCTCTTCTCTTAACCAAGAGGCACACAATTCCTGAAACAAGTATGTTCCTACCTCCCCTTCATAAATTATGAGGACATTCTTCAGGTGGTGAAGCACCCTTCATCCATCTGTAGCAGTCTCAATCTTTTCTACCTGTGTGCTGAAATTCTCAAACACTATGCATGTTGATGTGCTCTCTCTAGCCACTAAATGTAAAATTAAACTTGTTTCCAACTTGCCTTCTCAAATGCGTCCACTTGGTCTGCTTGACTGACAGAATCAAAATAATTCCACACCCAGCAAGATACTGCACCCCAAAACTTGTTCATGGAGTCATACCTCATGACCTCCTTGTCTTCTTTGAGGATGCAGTCACAAACTATTCTTCTCTTCTTCTAAGACAGGTGGTGGATAACCCTCATCAGTTCTGGAACCTTCTTGGGAACAGTTCCTAAAAGGAATACCTGACAGTCATTGTATGGGGAAAGAACACAGGTATTTGTTAGCTTCCTTTCCTACTTTCCCTTCTTTATCAATTTCTCCAGTATTCCCTCTTTCCTGTTCTCAGATTTTAAGTTACCCCATCTTACTAGACAGTTACTAACATATAATTGAGTCAAAATGTTCCCGTGGTTCTTCTTGTCCTCCAAAGCCAGTATACTACCCTGCTCTCAGATCTTATCCTATCATATTAGTGTGCTTCTGTGCTCATCTAACATCGTTATTTGTTCCATGGAATAACCACTCCTAACTGATGACCCTTTACTTGGGTACTTCCTGCATTTTTTTATTCACTCATGCTGAGAATCTTGTCTTATATAAATAGTGCTGCAGATATATTTGCATTCAGCTTAACTGATTATGATACAGGATACAAATCTGGTTATAATTGTGCAAGTAAAAACAGCCAAAAGATTATTAATGAATATATACTGGAATATGGTGAAATACTAAAACTTTATAATGGAGTAATATGAAGGATGGAATAAAAGCGATGAAGTGCATGCTAAGAGTATCAATATGCTGTTCTATATCCAACTGTTACTAGATACTGATAACACAGCGCATGCGTATTGTCTGAGTGCCCTACCATTTGTCTAGAAACAATGTAACTTCCATAATCATATGAGTTGGATCTTTGTCCTATTTCAGATTATGAAGCCCCACTGAGTAAATGAAAAGACACAAAGAAATCCTTCCTCCAAATGTTAGTGAATGCCAGGCTTTCGTATGCTTGAATATTTTTTTTCAATATATGTCTGTCTTTCTATCTATACATCTGTCTATCCTGTAACAAGGGCATATAACAAACTCGTATCAAACCATAGTGTGTGCATGGGTCTGTGTAATGAGATCAAAATAAAATTATCATGTATCTGTGCTAGCAGATCAAAAGGAAATCAATATCAACCATTTAAGAATATATGAGTCCATGTCATCAGCATGAAACACTTATGATGGAAAAATCTCTGGTAACTGATCAAACATTGTGGCTTATAAATTTCGACAAATAGACTTCATAATAAAGAATATGAGGTACCTTGGTGGGTGGGAGGGGGCACAGACAACGGCCCTTAAAATGGTATTAATTTGTGCAGAGTTTATTGCAGATGGAAAGTCTACTCTCTTACTATACCTTAGGGATGTCTGTTCATCTTAGTGAATGTTATACTTTGAAGAAAGGCATAAATGTAGACCTAGATGTACTTGGCTGTTTAATTACATTGCAATGAACAATTTGATTAATTTTTATATACATTTTCTTTAACTAGAGAAATGGCACTCCTTTTCAGACAGAGATGTTCATAAGAGCTGTGTACTTATGTGGGCAACTCTCTCTCATTCAATCATCATGCTTCCACCATAGTTTAGAAGTTGTTTTCTTTCTGCTCAGAATAGACCCCGTTATTCTACCCTTATCAGACTCATCATCAAATTCAATACCCATTTAGTAAGTAGAAATCCAAGCATATAATTCAAATGGAAAGGCCTCAAAGATTTCTAACCATTAAAATTAAAGCTCTTAAATCCTTCATAAAGGACATAAAGGTGTATTTGGATAGGCACCTTATGGTCCCCATGGTTGATTTCCTCCTATTAGTTCAATGTTCCTACTTTTCTATATTCCTGTATGTGGCTCTTGAAGAAAGCATTGCCTTATTCATTTGATATAAAGGTAATCTTTGCTCCACAGTTAAAGTAACATTTTGTTCCATGCAGTTCTCAGATAGAACCAAAGGGCTTGATTTACAGACAATACATTTTATAGTAGGGGTTATCAGTGTTGTGTCCATAACTGGAATACTGAGAAATATCCAGCTCTTAAAAGTACAAACAGCACCAGGATTTAAACATATTTAATTTTTTGTGAGTAGTGGAGCAAATTTAAAAATTTGGGTTGATATGGGGGAATAGATATGGGTTGTTAAAGGATGAAAAAAGGACTGTTAATGTATGACATTTTGAACACTGTTACGGGAGTATACAATTGTAATTAAAGATGTGAGAAATTTCAGACCCATTGATATCACAGTGTATAATTTGTAGTAGTAAAATAATGAGGGCCAGGCTGGAAAAGTATATTTTACCTCTTTCACATTATAGCATTATAGATTAGTACTAGGCAAACTGCCCTTGTGGATCATTTAAAGCCTAGATAATTAACCCATGTGAGTCTCAAACACTGCACCTTGTGTCTGTAAGTCAAATATATTATCAATTATGCCAGTTTCCCTCCCAGACTGATGAACCAACTTATTTAAGCACTAAGTTAAGGTGACAACTCTCTGGAGTTTGTTATACAGTGGACTCTGTAGTTTTTTGCAGAAAATGAAGTTACCACCCATTGTGAAGGCACTCTCTACAATACTGAACATTTTAATGAGTATCAGTTCAGTTTGACTTCCATGACTGAGTGTACACAAATGTTGGGATTCCTGACAATTATGCCATCAAACCTGAGTCTGAAAACTGCCAGAGAGCATGAGTGATCAGAAATCTAATCTTACATTCTTGGCATGAAAATCTTTTTTTTTTTTTTTTTTGTAATGGATGGTTGCGCCTTCATATTTGGCTGCGGGATAATGCTAAAACAAAAATAGCAGCTGATCCTGTAGGAGGAAGGTGCTCCTCCTTAGTTTTTTTTGTAACAAAAAGACAATGTCTTCAGACTTCTTTATCTGTGAAAATTAGCTGGTCCTTACAAATGGGTGTCTGGTCTTTACCACAGAATGAGAAATTCCAATCTGTCATACTCACATTCTAGGGAAACAAAACTAAATGGATCAATTGTGAGCACTGGTCTGTTGAAATCTGCTTCTGATGACACCTTGTGAATTGCATAGTCAGGAAACTCACTATACATTATGTGAGCAAGCCTAAGATATATTATAATTGAGAACTGTCTCTAAAAAATAAAACTGCAGAAGTAATATACAGAGCAAACTTGAACAGTTGACTTCAATGGATTTGGAGTCTCTGTTAAATTGATACCTTTGCTGGACGTGCAACCTGAAGGACTAGTAGGGAGCAAAAATACCCAGATTTGAGGAATGGGACAGATATGAAAGCTGGGAATGGTGTGAGGGTGTGTGAGTGTGTGTGTGTGTGTGTGTGTGTGTGTGTGTGTGTGTGTGTGTGTGTGTGTGTGTGTGTGTGTGTGAGAGAGAGTGTATGTATTTATGTATGTGTGCACACACACACACACACACACACACACACACACACACACACACACACACACACACACACACACACACACACACACACACACACACACACACACACACACACACACACACACACACACTACAGAGACACTTGCACACAGGTTCTGTTGAAATTATGACTGTAACTGCTAATGCTAATCTTGGAACAGCAGGACTGAAAGTGTGAATGCAGGAGAACATATAATAAGTCCGAAGTTTTAGTACCTTGGATTACTCCTCTTACTTTGAGGTATGGAAATCTTAGTGTCCAAACACACACAGACATATACACACACACACACACACACACACACACACACACACACACACACACACACACACACACACACACACACACACACACACACACACACACACACACACACACACACGTACAAAGTGTGTGGGTGGTACAGCTCCCATGTCAGAAGTTACAGATGGAAAGCCTCCCTACAACACTTTAATGTTTTAACAGCATGTTCTGAGATTCGCTATCTTCATTTTCTATTTGCACTTTGCACTTTGATTTTCATTGGTTCAACATATATGGGTTTTTAGACTTCCAACAGTGAGTCTTAGACTCTTATGTTTACAGCAATAGTGGACTCAGATAAAGGGGTGTGATAAAAATGTTTGTCTGGTATGCTGTGTAGTCATTTTTTTTTTAAATATTATCATTGTGACATTACAGGAAATGTACCTTTTTAGGTTCATAGGTTCTTAGGTGATTACTAGGCTAATGGTAATACAACCTTTTTAAGCCTAGACATTCATGCTCCAATTTTCCCCAGTTATCAATGCCCATGGATGGGAATAACTTCAGTTTATGCCTGTGCCTTAGCACATCTACAAACTGACCCTAGCCACAAGGGACACAGTTGACAAGCCAGTATGAATTTGTGATTTCCAGTCCATTTGTCCAAATTGTGTTTGAATAGGCTAAGGGAAAATCTCTGCTTCACGTGGAGTCTCTTCCAGAGAAGGGGTAATCTCTGAGATATATACCTGTCCCTCCAATATGTTTTGTTTATATCACAGACAAGGTAGACCAGGTAATTCTAGTGTTGTTTGTTTTGTGAATGTGTAGCAAATCCATCAGGGCTGGACTGGAGAATACCTTGTGAGTTACAAGCATAGATCTTCCTTCAGTAGTCCATTGGAGACCAGAGACAGGGCTCTGAGCTGGTCCCCATATGACATGTTATTTACACCCTGTATTCTTTTAGTGAGGGCCTTCTGAGACCATGCCAGCTGTTGCAAATGCCTGGTCAAATACATGCTGAAGGGTGCATCATACTCGATTACTGGCCTAATGAGGGCTGAGTATAGTGGAATTATGATCTTTTTGGGATGCAATGGCCTAACTTAGAAGTTATGCCACACAGAAAGATTTTCTCACCATCATGGACACATGATGATCAAAGCTCAAGTTACTGTCAACTTGAGTTCCCAAGTCACTTACTTGGTCTACTATTAGGAAATTGTTATCAGCGTGTAATTTGCAGGTGTGGTCATCTTCCCAAAGGATATAATTACACATTTTTTTTATTTTGCATTGAGTTTTAGGCAATGGCTCTGGCATTAATTATTTGTCTGTGTCAGACCCTCCTAGAGTTTATCTACATCTTTGGGGATTCAATGATTGTACTCAGCTTGCAGCCATCAGCCAATCTGGTCAGCCAAAGGCCTTTTATATTTGCCTTGACTTCAGACAAATATATTCCAGACAGGAGAGGTCCCAGTACAAGCCCTATGGGACACCTATAGTAACAGGCCTCTTTGTGGAGGTAAATTCCACCATCTTAACTTGATTTGTTCTATACATGAGCCATTTGTCTATTCATTTGGTGACATATGGATTAATGCCTAAATTTGTAGTTTGTCAATAATACCTGAGTGTAGCATGGTGTAAAATGCTTACATCAGGTTGAGGTAGGCAGTACACACCATTTTACCCTCATCCATGGCTCTAGTAACCTTCTCAAAATGGTCCATCAGGTTTAGTAGGCATGATCTGACCTTGACAAAACAAAACTGGGATAGGTTTATTGTTAGAATTTTTCCTATCTCTTTGTTTATCAGGTCCATGATAATTCTTTCCCTTGGCCTTGCATATAAGACAAGTCAAACTTATGGGTCTGTAGTTCCCTGGGTCTGTTGGTGGTCCTCTTTCTGTAGAGGGATGACTGTTACAGTCCTTCATTCACTAGGGATGAAGCCTGTCTGGAGACTGTAGCTGAACAGGCATTCTAGTGGGGCTAACAGGTCATGTTTCGAACTATTTAGGATGCATCCTGAGATACTAACAGTCCCCACTGATGCATTATTTTTAGCTTTTAAAGAGGTTTGGAGGACATGTTTTTTAGTGATAGTTGGGGGAGCAATGGTAAAGGGTATTTCCTGTGGGGGGGGGTAACTGGAGGTGATAAGAGGATGAAATGGAAGCTAAATTTATTGGCCAGCAAATTTGCTACAACCTCCAGTTTAGTATAAGGATTTCTATTTACTATTAGTTCAGCACACTGCTGGGTGTTCCTGTTATGGTTGTGTACATAACTGCAATATGCCTTATGGTTATCCTTAGCCTAGGAGACCATTTCTGCCTCAAAGTTGGAGTTGGAGGACATAATTAGTCCCCTCAGTTGCTTGTTGAGACTGATGAGACAGCTTTTGTCTGTTGGACATGGGCTTTCCTATTTTTGGATAAGATTTTCATTTTTTTTGTTGTACAAACTATGTATACCGAGCGTCCACCAAGGGGGTTGTTTTTGTAGTTTCCTAAGTTTATTTTGGTTTGGTACTGTTGTTTCTACACATTTATTCATATGATTGCACAGGGATTCTGTAAACATAGACCACAGTCTTCTCTGAGTTTGTGGGGGGGAGGTGGGCTTGGAATTTAGCTATACCATCACTTAATAGGAGGTAGTCAGCTCTGGAAAAGTTATTAAAAGTTCTGGGTTTTGCAAGGAGTTTGGGCTTTATATTTATTTCAAGGGTGACAGCTTTGTAATCTGATCTGACTAGTGAAGTCATTACACTGAGGGGGCAACATTCCCTGATATTTGTGAGGATCAGATTCAAGATAATTGCACACCTAGATGTTGTGCAGACTAACCATTCCACTGTGTTTTCACTAACAAAATCCAGGAGCTGTTGAGCGTGCATGTTAGTGTTTGTGTATGTATCCCAATTTATGGTAGCATAGTTGAAATCACCCATGAATATGGTGTTGGGCTGACTGCTGAGTGACTCCAACACATTCAAGTACATGGCATGGCTATTTTTGGTCATAGACAGGGATCTATAGATAGCAACGATATGGTATTGGACTTTAGCTAAGATTAGTGGGACATGGAGTAGCTGAAGTGTGCCATATTGTTTGATCAGTCTTGATATGCGCTTACCTTTTATGTAGATTGCTACACCTCCGCCTCTTGTCCCTTCTTAAGCATTAGCTGGTCTAAATGTGTGGAAGGCATTGTAGCCTTGCACTGCTGAAGGGTCTTTTGTAGCTTTAAACCATGTCTCATTAGTTGCACAGATGTCAGCACTCTTGCCTCCAGGGATTGGACCTTCTTGCTGAGACTCCTAGCATTGAGCAGTAATGCCTTTACTTTATCTGGAGTAGAATTTACTATGTCCAAAGGTTATTCAGGTTAACATTGCCTAAAAATGGCACTATACGGGTGGATAATGTCTTGGACAATATCCAAATGCCTAGTGAGGATAGGTGCAGAGCATCCCTGGAGAAGCACCCTTGTTTGTCGATCATGATCTCCGAAGCTGACAAATATTGGACCGCCTTAGAATGGCACCAGTAACTAAACCAATTATTCAAGCCATTCTTCTTCTGTTTATATTGTGGTATCATCCGTATAAAAGGTGAAATGTTGCTCTGTGCTGGGCTCATACCTACTTAAGACACATAATCTGAAAGCTCTATTATGTGTCTCTCATATAGTCCAGGGAGGTATATCTCAGGTCATTAACACACACATGTACCATGACAAAGTCATACTGTTATTTGTGGTTCAGTGTCCTGAGTGCATGTGTAATTTGGTGGATCCTTGTTTCTTACAGGTAAATGACTGTGACTATCTCCTTGCTCAGCATGGTGAGTGAGTTATCAGTGAGTCTCACAATAGCGTGTCCAATGACCAAGATATTGGGTTGTGTGGTAGTTTGCTTTAAGGGCTTAGATGTTGAGACATTATGAAATGTAGTTGTGTGTGTCCTGGAAAGTGTTGTCTTTGTAGAGTGTTTGGGAGGCTGCTTAGGACAGTTTTTGGGGGGCATTTGAGGTTTGGAAAGATTGCATTTAAGACCTCTGCATACATGAATTTATGTGTCTGATTCATAGTAGCTGAAGTGTATATGTATGTTACTGGCAACCTGAGATATCAGTGTATGTAAGAGCTTTGCCTCCAAAGAATAGAGTAATTACATCTCTTGCATACTGTGCCAGTCTGCTTAAGAATAAGGTGGTTGTCAGTAAACATGAGACAATTGCTACATTATCCCAGGATGCTCATTTTCATCAGGCTGGCTACAGAGACCGTAGGAAAGTGCACATCCATGGCTGCGTAGGCTCTTATCTAATTGGGGACAAATCTCAACAGAATCAAGAACAAATTAAGAAATTATCAGGGACACTTTTAAAATATTAGCATTATTAACTTGTGACATTAACAGAATAAGTGAATTTGAATTAATATACATTTTCTGAAGTAAAAGAAGACAATAACTCCAATTATTGTCATTATTTGTTAAGTGCAGTTCACCACCTTTTCTCTGAAAGTCACCAGTTTTAGGAGGGATTAAGGGGGACAGAGATAAAATTTGAGTCAAAATCAGGGATGTCCCTGAAAATCATGGACAGCTGAGGGGTATGATGGCTGCAGCTCCTCTTTCTTTGATCTAAGAGGGGTAGTGCAAGATTGGTTTGAAACTAGCTAAACTGGGAGTTTGTTGGGCTGGGGAGAGAGGTCTAGGAATGATCTAAAATAGCACTCTTGGAGTAATGCTTCTTAGTGGGCAAACCAAATGCTTTACACTCAGCTAGATACTTGAGAAAGGAAGTTTTATATGGAAAATTATAGCTATAGGTGCCTGCTTCTATTCAGGGCACTGTAAACCACTGCTGCACAGCTGACAACAGATTACAGCAGATGAGTTAAGAGAGGAATCCAATTAGTAAATAGTAAAAATGCAGTATAAGTGTATATAAGGGTCAGATCCTGCAGCAATTCACAATAGTCTCACTATTGTGAGTGACACTACAAGGTTAAAGTCCCCAGACCAAGTAAAATGCAAACAGCAAAAATACAGTAGAGATACAGTAAATTAGGCTCAGATACTACTGCAATTAACAATTCTCTCACTATAGTGTGTGATACTACAAGACTAGAGTCTTCAGACCAGCAAAATGCAAGCAGAAAAAATGCAATTAAAATGTAATAATAGAGTTAGTACTGGGAGGTGCTTTCAAAGTCTAATTTATAGGTTCATAGGTAGGTACTAGGCTATCGGCCCTAGGGCCCATACAAGCCTAGCCAAAAAATGTACCCTGGCTTTCTCCACCCAAGAGAATTATTTTCCTGTGCCCCTGTCGAGCAGAGCCACAGAAGTGATCCCCGGGGTGAATTTCCCATTTCCCATCAAATCATCAAGATTTTTCTTGAAGAGTGCTAATGAGGAGCTCTGTTTGACATAGATAGGTAGTCCGTTCCAGAGTATGGGAAGTCTCTGGGACAGGAATCTATCCCTCCAGCATGTTCTGTTTATTGTGGTGACAAGGTTTAGGTCCCTAGAGCGTGTAGCTCAGAGGGATTGGGATTTCTTTAAGTGGAGCATGTCCAACAGCTCTGGGTTTGACATAGCTTTGTATGTTAGGCAGAGATCGCCCCTGAGTAGGCGATATGCGATGGAGTAAAGCTGTAGGTTTTTGAGACGGTCTGCATAGGGCATCTGTTTGAGGCCAGTAATCCTCTTTGTGAGGTATTTCTGTGGTCTTTCCAGTTGTTGTAGATGTCTTGTGAGGTACATACCAAAAGGGCGTTGTACTCTATAATGGGTCTAATGAGTGATGAGTAGAGGGGAACAATGATCTCTTTTTTTCTGGATGAGAATCCTTTTGTGATGAGATGAGCCACGTAGAAGGATTTCCTGACCACTGTGGCGATGTGATTATCAAAGGAGAGACTACTGTCTACCTGTGTCCCAAGGTCTCTTATCACATTTTTGGCATTAAGTAGATTACCAGCTATGTGGTAGTTCATGGGTACAGAGTTTTTACCAAAGCAGTACGGATGGGCAGCTGAAAAGCCACCAAGTTTAAAAGCACAAGAATTGGGCATGTGAGTGAGAAAAAAATCCAAAAATCAATGCAGTCAAACAGCAGTTGCATGCTTAATGTTCTTGTGGCTTGGTAGGAATGCAGGTGAATACCTTAAGCAAGAAAACCATTTCTCAGCTTCTCCTGCTAATTGGCTGGGTCTAACTCCCATTCGTTCAATGAAAATAAAAGGAATGCTTCTTAAATGACCCTAGCCAACAATTTTAAGACTCCAAGAAAAAAACCGCAGTAAAATAAAATGTAATATATAAGACCAAAATCAAGAAGCAATGACAATATCCAAACCTTAAATGTAGAAAATCCAAAAATCAATGCAGTCAAACAGCAGTTGTAAACTCAGAACTCCTGCTGATCATCAAAAGAGTTTCCTTAGCTCATTATCTCTTCCAGTAAAATCCTCTAAACTCACCCTATTATGCTACTCCTTAAAAAACCCAAACTTCAAAAACTGAGTTGGCTTGAGGGTATAAAGACAATAGGTACATAATATTATATACAGAATGACTGACAAAATACTATATAGGATCATCATAGGATCATAGGAGGTTACCAGGCTAACGGCCCAGGGCCTTTACAAGCCCAGCCATGTTCAACCTGTGTTCCCAAGGACGTCTACCCCTCTAATTGTATAATCCTAGTCCACCTTGTTCTTTTGAAGAATCAGATTATCCCACTTGACCCTTCCCATATTCCCCTCCTAGATAAAATTGGCAAATGTTTCCATTGCACTGTGCATGATGTCCCAGTTTACTCTGTCAAATGCTTTCTCTGCATCAAGACCCACCAATAACAATGGTATTTTCTTAAATTATGCTTCTGTCTGGAACATCATTGTTCTGTTAATGTTGTCAGATATTTGCTTCTCCTCCACAAAACCACACTCATCCATATCTATCAATTTTGGCATTACTTTTGCCATTCTTTTAGCCATTATAGTCATAAACACTTTATAAACATGTTTTGGTATTGAAATGGGCCTACATGAAGCTGGATCTGATGGATCTTTACCTTCTTTAGGTATTACAGCTACCACAGCTTTCTTCCAGGATGTTGTTACTTCTCGTCTTAAAATAATGTTAAACAAAACCTTCCAGATTTTCATCAGTTTTTTCCCTCCTAGCTTCCAAACTTCCACAGAAATAACATCTATTCCTGGGGACTTTCCTGTAGATTGGTTATACATCACCATTTTTATCTCATCTCCTCCTATCCCAACTGTTCCTAATTGAGTCTCATCTATCTCTAACCTTGGTATATTTAATTCTTACATAAACATTTCCATTTGTGCCTTTTCTTGATTTCCATATTTCTCTGCTTTATACAAACTTTCATAAAGTTTCCAAAATATTTCTAATACTTCTACAGGATCTTTTGTTATCTTCCTTATTATAGGCTCCCTAAGCTTGGTAATAGCCCTTTCCACTTTCTGTTGATTGAATTGTTGTGCTAAAAGTTTTTGTGCTCTAGAATTATTATCAAAAAACATTTGCTTAACAGCAGTCTTTCTAAACTCATGCATATTATCAAGGTAATCCCTTATTTTCTGTTTAGCATTCTACAGTTGCTCCTTTTTTTGTTCTGAGAGATTTCCCCTATTTTGCAATACTTTAACATTTGTCAGTCAGTCTAAATAATTCATATTACTTCTTAACCATATCTCACTTTCCTTTATTTTCATCCTAGCTTTAAACTCCCCTTTAATGTTATCCCACTCCCTAGCAATATTTTCAGAAGAAAGTTCTATATTCTGTAATAGCTCCTGAATTATTTCCAAAACCCATTCTTGAAATTTCCCTCTTTTCAGCAGATAGGTGGGAAACCAATGTCTCATTTTTATTTCATTAACTTGCATTTTTATTTTAGTTATTATTGGCACGTGATCTGAAATAGTGATTGGGTACATTTCAAGACCTTCAATTAAATGCACACATTCCTGTGAGAAATAAATTCTATCTAGCCTAGCCCAGTTATTGTACCATGGAGAATAATATGTAAATTCACTCTGAATTCCTAGTACTAGGTTCACATCTTCCATGCCAAACATTTTCATCAATTTCTTCAAATATCTACCCTCCTTTGTTATATTTTCCCTTCTAGGTCCACCAGACACATCTTCACTGTTGTAAACCAAATTTTAGTCCCCACTCATAAGTAAAATTCTTTGCTGAAAGCTGATTATCTCTCCCAGAATTTTCTTAAGCTGCATTATAGCAGCTTTAGGTGGAATGTAAATGCATGCCAGTGTAATCCTCCTCCCTTGCCAGTAGCCCCTTAGTACTACATATCTTCCCTTTTCCCTCTTCTATCACTATTGGAGCTCCTCTTGCAATAAGTACTCCTCTTTTCCTTTGCCACAGATATTCTGCTGAATAACCATCCTGAAAACCTTTCTTTATCAAATTCACATGTTCAGGTGTGTCTGCTGTAGAATAGCTATTCGCACTCTACATTTTTAATATAGTTCACTACTCTTTTGTTTTTATTCTTATCTGTAAGACTTTTCGGATTGAAAGACAATATAGAAAACATCATTTTCAGATATAGTTGCAACTTTTATGTTAACTTGCATATTCTGTTTGGCAGGTTGATCTTTTATACAGATGTTTTTGTCATATCCATTTGAGCCTATGTCACAACTTACAGAAGGTTTTATTTTCTTGAAAGCTCTCAAGCAAATAAAACCCTCCCCAATACCCCCCAAAAACCTATTAATTTAATAATAACACAATAAGCTATGCACATCTTCAAATATTGAAGTTTTTGCTTCCTAATAGGAACAGAATTTATAAATTAATAGCCACACAGACAGACTAGAGTTAACCAAACAGAAAGGTTAGTCATGTTAAGATGCATGGTACAGCCTGTGCTTTTAGTAAGTGCTATCTGGTTCTGTCATCTTTATAGCTCTCCCAGCTGAGAAAACACTTGAATGCTTTCAGTAAACACTTTCTCCAAGCCATTTCTCTTTATCAGATTGTCATCAGGTAACATGCAAACTAGAAGCAATCCTGTTAAAGATAACTTGTTTACCAGAAAAAAAGCCTTGTAATATTTAATATTCTTTTCCATTTACATACTTTGTAATAAACTTGTTACTGGATAAAGCCTAGGGTCTTAACCCAGTCATTTCCCTATGCAAGCATGGGAACACATACACTGATTTTTTTTTTTGTCATGCTCTCTTAAAGAGATCTCTCTTCTCTACCCCTCTCTCTCCTTTTTTTAGTCATCAATGTTGCTCTTGAAGGAAGCAAGAGTGTTACTCTGCTTAACATGTGAAACAATTCATTTGGTAATGAGTCTATCCCTCCAAAAGTATTTGTTTATATGCTTGTGGAGGATCATATCCTTAAATGTGATGTTTGTGCCACCATTTGTCCTGTGCAGAATAAGAGCTCCGTTATGGTAGGGTCTTTGATGATACAGAATGCCAAGGATAGATTTCCATGCAGAAGTTTGTAAGACACAGATTATAGAGACAGTGCCTCTGTCTTGGTTGCTAATGGTTTTTAGGCTTGCAATATTTTTGTCAGAAGTGTTTGGGCCTTCCTAGCCACAAGATATGTCTGGCTAGGTACATGCCAAAAGGGGTACTGTACTTTTTAATTTGGTTTAATTAGGGCAGGATGCTGACAGACAATAACATCCTCTGATCTAAATGACATACCTGTGGAAATGAGTGGTGGTAGATAGAAGGACTTGATAACTACTGTTGCAACATGGTAGTCAAAGATGAGGGAACTGCTGACCCAGATTTGCAGGCTCCTGACTACCTCCTCCATGCAACTATGCTGTAGGTTTTAGATGGGAGCTGTTTTTCTAAATCTGAAGTGTTGCACGTTTTTGCATTTAGTTTGGGCCTTTTCTCTGTATACAGTTGATTTGTAAGGACTAGTCCTTGGTGAAGCACTTTTGTATCAGTGGAGAAATGGACAATGACACTTAACTTGCAGTAATCTGTGAATGTGCTTAGCCATAGCTCCGGGTTTGTGGTATGGAGTTCAGAAAAGGAGGGGTCTCAGTACTGAGCTCTGTGATATTCTACTGGTTAAGTTCCTATTTAGTGAAATGACAGCTGCCATCTTAATTGTGAGGGGGGGGGTCTATCTATAAGCCAGATTGTAGTCCATTTTGCCACCTAATGGCCTATCTTAAGTTCATAGGTTCATAGCTAAGTACTAGTCTAGCTGCCCTTGCAGACTATTTTAAGCCTAGCCAATTTCCCTTTTGGTGCTTGAAGCTATTCCATTTGGTGTAAGACTGACCTTACCCATCCCATAGCTGATAGTAATATATTAACTAGTGTGAATAACTGTGATTTTACCATAGACATTTTCAGGGGACCCATGCATGGGATGAAGCATTTTGGAGTGGCCTCTGTCCATTAGTAGTACAGGGAGCAGTCCTGGGGTAAATTTTCTACTACCCATCCAAAGGTCCAAGTTGCACTTGAATATCAATAGAGATTAACTTTGCTTTACATTGATAAGGAGTCTGTTGCAGAACAGCAGTATCCTCTACAAGCTATACTTGTCTCTCCAAACTAGTCTGTGGATGTGCAGAAGAGGTTTAGATACCTGGACCAAGTACTTGTAATGCCATTTGACTTATAGGTCCATCAGTGTTGGTCAGATGATGTCTTGTATGCTAGACACAGGTCACCACTTAATCTGTAGGATACCAACTATAGTGACAGGGCTTTGAATTGAGCCATACAAGGCATATTGTTTAGGTTATGTATCCTTTTAGTAAGGTCTGTCTGTAGGTATTACAGTTGTATATATCTGACAGATGCATGCCAAAGGGGAATTATGCTCAATGATTGTCCTAATGAAGCTGCACCGGTGGTGTAGAGGGATAAAACCCTGACTATCACCCAACTGACCCAGGTTCAACTAGTGGCATGAGCGACTGGTGGAGTGGCTGGGAAGGGATAGGCATTCCTATCCTAGGTGGGAGGGTGCTGGTCAATACACTCCCTACAGGGAGGCATGGTCCAAAGATGGGAGTTGCCATTGAATGTTATCTACAGGTATGGGAGGCAGGGAAACGGAGTGAATAGGGCATAAACAAAAAATCGCCCCCCCAGATGGAAACAAAGCTGAGCCTCCAGTCCACCCTTATGATCTATAATTGGCAATAGCAAAATGGAGGAAGTCTGGGGTATAGGAGGGGAAGCTGCTAGACCCTGCATGGATGTGGGACACTGGGGGCTGGGCCATTAATGATGAGATCCAAGGGACAAAAAAAATGATTGTCTTGATGAGACCTGAGTAAAAGGGGGCAATGACATCTTTAGACCTAGACACAATTAATTTGTTTATAAGCTGCACACATAGAAGGACTTAACTTTCTTACAATAATAATAAACAAGTGAGGTTTCTATAATGAACCAACTAACATGTAACTGGCGGGGTATCCAGTAATACAATCACATCACATGTATGCCATCATTTTAATTTACATTCTTTTTTTTATTTTGCACAATCACATACTATATCCATAGTCAGTGAATCAATTTCTGTAAGTGAATAAGATTAACAGCATATTTAATTATACTCAGTAACCCTCAAAATGATTATCTGTAAGTGGCAGACAGAACAAGAATGCATATTACCCATTATTAAATTCTACCATTCATGATTATGGTCATCAAACTGCCATCATTAAATTATAATGAACCCATGCAGGCAGAAAACTGGACTTTGACCATCATGTGTCAATTGTGATAAGGAAATCATTCAATATTAAGCAACTTATGAACAAGAATATGGCATCAGGTCCAAGGATGCCATCATTCTATTGTACTTGGTGCTATTGTTCCATCATCAGTCCAATCATTAAGTACAGTGCACCCTTCGGTGTGCACCTAACCTAGTACATGCAACAACTGGTGTTTCCAAAGAGGTTACTCATAAACAGAATACAGTGAGTAAACAGCATGTCCAACATGGATGACCTCAAAACCCTGTCCCTGTCCTTGGTATCCTGCAGGCTGATAGCTGATTTATACCTGGCCTACAAAGCATCCTCTGATCCCACACTAATAGAATTGTTCCACATTCACAAAACAAATAACATCAGAATGACCTAATCCAGAGAGCTATGCCTTGTTTATAACAGAAATAGGACATGCTAAAAGGAAAGGTATGTGCCTCAGAGAGAACCCCCTTCTCTGGATCAGGCTTCCCATCTATGTCAAGCAGAGCTCTTCCCTAACCCAATTCAAGTGTATCTTGAACAAGTGGATGGGGAACAGAAAATTTACTCCTGATCTGGCACTTATAACTCCAATAGATAGAGGCAGCTTGTAAATGCCTAACCACCCATGCCCAAGTTTACATATACCCTGTAAAACAATGCCTGATAGCAACCTGCCAGATACCAAAACACATCCAAGGTTACAACCCAGTCTTATGTAGAAAACACATGTCAATGCCTCAAAATAATAAAACTCAGGCCATGAACTGATGTTTAAACATAGTTTAATAGTCAAACATTGAATGAGTTTATCCATTATGATAACAGAACTTCTTCAGAATGCAAACATTCATCAGTCAGGGACAGCTTATATATTAAGCAAGTAAATAGTCAATTAATCAATTAAAGATCATGTAACGTCCTTAAATTAATCTATGGAAAAACAAGTAAAAAGCAAGTAAGGCAACAATTAGAATTCAACCTAAGCACTTATTTTACATGAATTTAAAAACAATTTGTCTTATGATAAAACATTTACATCATTGAAATAAAATAATTGGCAGCTGTATAGTTTAGCTGCTCTTAGTTTAAGCACAATACTTGTTGACAGCATATCATTTAAACCTGGTGGGGTGCTTGCATCTAGTCTTAGCTGCCACAATAATTCACGATACTCCAAGGTATCCCGCCAGGCACCCCACAGGATTAGGAAAAATGTGTTCTATACTAAAGAATAAAAAACATTTGCTACTACTGCAATATTGCTTGTGTCTACATAAAGCATTGTTCTTGTGTTGGTGTTTTATTTCATAGTAATGTTTCTAGATATGCTTTTTTAAAGTCCTTTCAATTTTACATATGAAAAATGAATAACAGGGATCACAGAAGGCTATGTAGACCACCCCAGTCTTATTGCAGTTACAAGTTTTGTGCAGCTTAAATTCTAAAGATATAGGGTGGAATTCAACAAACACTACAGAGAGTGATTCTCCATGTAGGAATAGTGTTGCAGCCCGAACACGGAACATGGCCACCGAGCGATCCTGTAAATACAGCTGAGGGACATGCATGAGCATGCAGACATGGAGGTGTCCATGGAATGCAAATCACCTCATAAGCTGGTGAAAAACATGCAAATGAGTTTGATTTGTGATTCATGAAGCAGAAGGCGACCTGTGTAGGTGCTGTGTCAGTATAGGAAATGTAAGCAGTTAGAAACCATGTACTGGACTATAAAATTTAAACAGGGGCTATAAAAGCCCCCCAAAAAAGATGGACAGTGCACAGTAGGCATGCAAATGGCCAAACCTATGGCTAAAAATTCCAAAAAGCAATGCAATATAATACAAATTAAAAAAAAAAAAAAAAAAAAATATATATATATATATATATATATATAAACGTTTAAGTGGCGCAGAGTGACATGCAAACATGCCATTATGCAAAAAATAAAATAAAATAAAAAGTTTATAAAATAAAAATTAGACACTTGCAAAAGTATTGCATTATAGTACTCAGCAGGCAGAGTCATACAATGGCAGGTTACAGTGGTTGCTATGGAGAGAGGCCCTGTTTTAGTGAAGTATCCATGGTATATGCAATTAGGTGTATGTAAATGAGCCAGGGTTATTGAACAGCAAAAAGGTCTACCGTGTCCACAAGTACAAACCATGGTAGGGCTAGAACCATGTTGGTGTAGGCAGAACAGGTAGCTGATATGACAGGGGGTGTGTCACAGTATGTTAAAGCAGATTGGAGCTTGTTGGCACCTGTTTGCACTCAGCTAAGCACAGCTAAGCAGGGTGTGTGTCTGATGCTGCTGAGCATGTTTTAGCTAGTTTAAGAAAAGCTAAGTGTGGCCATGGTTGTGGGAGAGTCAAAACTGCTAAGCATTGTTTACACTAGCTCCACGGGTTTGTGAGGCATGCTACACTGCTTAGTAGTGAAAGGATTAGAAAAAATAATTGCCTAGGAAAGCCAATCAGGTAGAAATGACTGATAAGCCCTGTTCAACAGACACTGGCCCATTCAAACTCCAAATGCTATACTTAGGTGGAATGCAGCATAATGAGCCAATCACACATGCTGCAACTGCAACAGACCACTATAAAGTAAGCATGCACCCTACAATTTGATTTTCCCACATACTCTGCATCATTGGAGTACACACTTGGGAATTTTAAATGACAAAATGCTAGGGGCTACTGCTCTTCTACATCTATATGTGCTTGAGATTGAGGTCAGTGAAGATGATGATGCTGACAATAGGTCCAGACTGAGAAGGAGAAGAGTGTTCAGGCCCAGGGTGACCTTCCAGGGGCTACATGAGCTGGAGATTGTAGAGCACTACAGGGTGGACAGGGAGCATCTATATTATAAGAATGAATGCTGAAAATGTTGAACACATCTTTGTCGACACGTTTTAAGTGCGCGCTCTTATAAGTGAAAGCTGACAAAATTGAAACCGACATACCTGAAATATTTTAGTTGTACAACACCAATCCTCCACTGCCGCATTGAACATGAACTACAAACACAGTTCACTTGTAATTAACACCCTAAATATCCGCTACAATCCTTCCTGTTTGTAAAGTAAATGAAGTAACCATACCAATTGCCAACAGTAAATATCCAAAATTGCACTTGACCAAAACGGCACTTTCCCGAAACACAAACCAGTTAACACACATACAGTAATTTTTGCAGGGGGGCTGTGCCCACCTGCACCCTCCATGTGGGGTGCTGCACCCCGCACACCCCCTGCTACTTATATATACCAACTCCGAGATCGCACTAAAATTAAGGTAAGCATGCATAATTCCTAACGTACAGATTTTTACGTCACTGCTACATTTGCGCGTGTTGGCCAACTGTGACACTTCAAACTTAACGTTTTAGATCTTTAGAGCTTTCACTTAAAACGTGTCAACAAACTGGTGCTTGACATTTTAAGTGTTTGTTCTTATAATGTAGACCTGACAGGGACATAATTAAAGAACTCACCGAGCTCTGCCGCCCTCAACTCAGACCAAGAGCCAACAGAGGGGAACCCATCCCAGTGGAAACAAAGGTATGTGTAGCCCCTAGAATATTACCTAAAAGTACTTTTCAAAGACCAGCTGGGGATATAATGGGGCTCTCACAGGCATCTGCATCCAGGGTATTACACCAGTTCCTGGATGCCATGCAAGTATGTGTCAGTGAGCACATTTATTTACCCTGGACCCCTGAGTAGAGGGTCAGCAATAGGCATCTCTTACATGTAGCACACTATCCTGAGGTACTGGGTGCCATAGACTGCACTCATGTGCACATCAAAGCACCATTCAGCAAAGAGGGTAGGATCTACATCAACCGCAGGGGATATCACACCATCAACTGCCAGGTCATGTGCAATGCTTGGGGCATTATCATGAATGTGTGTGCTGGCAGCTCTGGCAGCTGTCATAACTCCCACATCTGGCATGGCTCACAGCTGTACCAGATGTTTGCCAGGGAGACATCCCATACGTCCATCTACTGGGGGATGCTGGCTATGAACTAGAACCATGGATGATGACACCCATCAGAAATGCACACACACCTACATAAGAATGCCATAATGGGGCACATGCACAAACTAGGAACATCACAGAGCATGTGTTTGGTTGCTCAAGTCAGGTTCCGCTACCATATATCTGGTGCAGCCCTGCAGTACTCTCCAGACACATGCGCACACATGTTCACAGTATGAGCCATGCTACACAGTATGATCCTGTGGAAACAGCTGTGGTAGGAACATCACAGGGAAGGGGCACACAGCCCCCCAACAGTGCCAAGATCCCCACAGCCACAGGGAGACTCAGAGGAGGAAACCCCTGAGCCTATCCCTGTAGGCAGACATAGGCATGCCCAGTATGCCCTAGCCTTGGCAAAGAGGCAATGCATAGCACATGCACTGACAACCTAGGGACCTAGGGACTGAGACCTCACTCTGACTTACATACATAGAAAAAAAACACAACCTCTACCTTACATGTACTGGCTGTGTACGGCATGCTTCAGACAGAGACAGCCCTGGAGCATTGTTATCTCAACCGCTGATGGCACAAGGCAAATCACTCTTCTTTACAAGACATGAATAGGGTTGTAAGCTGTGGTAGCATATGTATGGACCTGCCACATGAATGCAAAGGAATAGAGTGGGCTGCTGGGATAGCTGCAGACAACTGACAGCTGTGTGGGACAACAGGAATTATCTGTCCAATACTGGCTTAGCCTTATTATGCTGTAGGCCTCAAGCCAGTAAAACCTAATGCACTATGTGAGGGAATGACATACAGCAGTGTCACAGGACAGATGCTTGACTGTCAATGCTAGAGTTCTCTACCCTCAACACACCCATGTCCCCATACAACTGCAGTCACTGTATATTTACAAGGTAATAGCAGCAGACCACACAATCCCTGGGCTGTCCCAATCAACCTGCTGACATGTACCATTTCCCCAATATGCATGGTTCAAAGTGCTATGTTCGTCTGTGGTTGATAGTGTCAGGAAGTAAACTGCACTGTCTGGTGGCTGTTGTGGCTTAGTGGATAAGTACATTACCACTGTTGGGGTACATGATTCAAAACTGGCTGCACCTATTGTTTTATATGTGAGCTTCCCCTATAGTAGGAGTTCTACAGACTGTCTACTAAACTAATCAACTTCTGCCAAATTCGTAATAAGAAAAATCTTAACTTACAGACTCTACTTAATATTCTTGAAATAATAGACTGGACTCCTCTTAAGCAACTGCCCTTAGATGCTGCTGTGCAGCACTTCAATGACACCTTCCTTACTATTCTAAACAGACTGGCCTTAGATGCTGCTGTGTAACACTTCAATGACACCTTCCTTACTATTCTAAACAGACTTGCCTTAGATGCTGCTGTGTAACACTTCAATGACACCTTCCTTACTATTCTAAACAGACTTGCCTTAGATGCTGCTGTGCAGCAATTCAATGACACCTTCCTTACTGTTCTGAACAGACTTGCACCTCCAAGAACAGTTGGTGTTAAAGTCAACTACACACCATGGTTAACCCATGAGACTTGTACCCCCCTAAAACAAAGGGACAAAGCATGGGAAACTTGGGCTAAAAATAAATCCGTCCAAAACCTACCAGCAACTTAGAAACAGTAACACACAACAAATTAAACTAGACAAGCAACACTACTATTCTAATTTACAATGGAAATACAGAATGAATCCACAAAAATTCTGGAACACAATCAATAACTTGTTAGAAAAATATGTAATAGTAATATGCATGCTTAGTGCATTTAGTGCATTCAAGATTTAAAAGGGTTAATACATTTATTCTGTTCAGACTGCATGAATCTGTACAGCCATTAGAAACTTAACAAGAAGCATTCTGTTTTCTGCTAATGTCAGCAAATAACAAGAAGTAAATCATTTCTGCTAATGTCATGAAAATTAACAAAGGGATATTGATTTCTGCTTATGCCATGAGAAAACATGCAGCTGTTAGAAGCTATTGATAAAGAAAACAATAGATGCTTGAAAGTTTAAACCGTAGTCAGCATTACTTATACTGAAGCTAGAAATGTACCTTGAATCTAGGTAAAATGTTACACATGTATTAGAACAGTACAATAGAAGAATTGAAATGTTGAAATGGACTGACATAAACCCAAGGCCAGGTTGTTTTTCTCAAAATGTTTTTGCAGAATGGCAGATATTTTAACTTGGTCAGCAATAAGTCTAACAATATATTCTGTAGAACATACAGAAAGCTGCATCTAACTACGTCAGCAATAGAATGTAACATTTTCTATGTGACAGGAAGAGAACTGTATAAGTATAACCTACTAGTCATTAATCATTTATACAAACCCTGTGCATACATGCTTTGTCTCCTTGCTGCAAGTAATAAAGGGTGCCTTGCTTGAACCTAACGTGAATTGGTCTTTGAAGTTTTTTTCCTTTGACAGATTGGTCCTTCGGACCAGAACCCTCTCTTCACCTCGGATCAGATGGGCCAGGTGGTTGAAACCGTACGGGGAAGAATCCAAATCGGTTCTTCTTATCTGAAAAGCCCTCTGACTGAATTGTCCTTCAAAAGAGGCCAGCCACTTTCTGATCTGCGACTGAAGGACGGGTCTCCGCGAATTGGTGATCAATCATGTGGGCTCAGGTAAGATGAATCTACTTTTTTCTGTTTTCTGTTTTAGATCAGGGACTAGATGTGTATTGTTTTTGTTAGACTGTATTTTTCTTACAAGTCAGGGACAAAAAAGATTACTGTCTTGTCATAGATCAGGAGAAACAGAATAAGTAGGCAGTCATTCTGAAGAAACTATAACAAAATCCGTGGTACCACGTTAAAAAATAAGAGAAGTTATGTAATGATAAAAGGTTAGAACAAAATGGGTAATAATTGCACAAAAAGACCCCAAAATCTGCTTTTAACAGAAGACGCAAAATACATGCAGTCGCAGCGCACCGACAATATTAAATATTATTCAAAATGGGTTAATAAGTATGAATTTGACGGAAAATTAGAAAAATCCTCGCTTATCAAACCTGTTAAACAGCTCAAAACTGATTCCAAAGGTCGGGTAAAAAAGCAACGTAAATTAGGAATTCCTCAGGCACACAGGTGGATTGAGGAAGTAAACCGTAGTGAACAAAAGAACAAAAATTCAAAAGCAATGTTTTTAGATAAGGAGGACAATAACTTAGTAATAGCATCAGCACCTCTGCCTCCCTTACTGGAATATGAAGCAAGTGAACAGTTTAGTCCACCCCCACGATATCCTGTAGTCACTGAAGAAAGAGGCATTATGAAAATAAAACCATTTATTAGAGATCCCATCGAGACCAGGTCTCGAACAAAGGTAGGTAACTCAAATGAAGACATCGAGTTATGGCAAATGGTTAAACATTCACGATCTATAA
Organism: Protopterus annectens; assembly: GCF_019279795.1. NCBI lineage: Eukaryota > Metazoa > Chordata > Ceratodontiformes > Protopteridae > Protopterus > Protopterus annectens. Next base: position 389,866,188 of record NC_056730.1, on the reverse strand, counting down.
GTGAAGGAGAAGAAATATGTCCACTTATAGAAGTACCCAACCCTCAGGCAGGTTAGGACAATCAGGACCCAACTATTTTAGTGTCTAGACCTTGGACTCCAGAAGACATCCGGAAAGCCACTGAGGGAATCCCCCATCCAAAAGTTAATTTTAGAAAATTCTCAGAAGATTTACAAGGAATGAGGCTGAGTTATAACTTAAATGGAGAAGAGGTAGAACAAGTAGTTAGACAAATTGTAGGGCCAGATTGGCATATGATTAGTGGGAACTGGAATCCCCGTGATGCTGCACAAAGACCCCTCCCACATAGCAGCGCAGAATTAGACACCCGAGTAAAAGGTCTGACAGACCGCATCTCTGAAAAATGGAAACCTAGGGCAGACTGGACTTGCATTAATCAATGCATCCAACAAGAAGGTGAAACTATTGACCGGCATTATAATAAACACTGTGGAATGCAGGTTCCTGAAGATCAAACACAAGATTCCCCATATGAACAGCAGTTAAAGAATGCATTTTTAAAGGGCAGTATTGCACCTATAAGCAGTTTTATTACAAAACACATGGTAGATCATTGTACAAGCAGGTTACAGTCATTGCTTGAATATGCTAGGCATGCCGAAAGGCATTTTAATAGCAAAAAGAAAAAGAAAGCTCAAGTATTTTCTGTAGAAGATGGAGCAGAAGTTTATGTAGTACAGTCCGGGAAAAAGGGCAAGAAAAATGCACAGGGAAGCAAACAATCTGATCAATGATTAGAGGACTTTGAAGGATGAAAAAAAAGGGGAGAATGTTTTAAATGCAGTAAAAAGGGACATTTGGCAAGGGATTGCAAGAAAAACAAGAAGGCAACAACGGAAGACAAGGAGGGTGAGGACTGACTATATGTTAGTCAGGAATCACTAGAAGGGGCTAGCGAAGAAGGGACAAATGAGAATGTGATAGAGGGAGTAGAGGAAGTGCAGGAAGTAAGTGACAATGAAGAAGATGAAATATTAGACCTAGCTTCATTGAGCTTGGAGCTTTATTTAGCAGACACAAAACCAAAAGTTACACTCTTGGTAGAAGGGAAGGAAGTCAAATTCTTGTGTGACTCAGGGGCATCACGAACCCTGATACATCCCTCCAAACTACCAGAAAACACAGAGTCACCTGATTACATACTAGTCAAAGCAGCTAATGGACAGCTGTATCGGGAGCCACTCTCCCATCACATTGCAATAACTGATCCAGTTTCAGGATTGACACAAAAAAGCAAAATTGTTGTTTCTGCAAAATGCCCAGTAAACCTCTTGGGAAGAGACCTCATGCAGCTATTTGGTATAGCAGTAGTCCCAAGCATGCAGGCTATGGAAGCACAGCGACAAATTGATACCTTTGCAATGCAATCGGAGGGTGAAATGTTTTATTGGTACAGCCAGGACTTGGTTACGACTGGTCCAGGGATTGTAACCGAAGAATTAATGAATGTAGCCGTCAGCAAGTTCCCCTCCCTTGACATTGATAAGCAACATCTGTTGCACTGTACCCTGTATTATTGTAATACACCAGGACCTGATAAGGAATATGAGCAAGAATTGTTTAAGAACAGATTGATATTGCGTAACCTGTAATGGGACACAGAAGGGAACAGTGTTGCTAGCTGTTCATTGCCCCAGGAGTTCTTTGCACTTTATAAATTTAATCGATTACCACGTTAGCTTAACCAAAAACAGAAATATAGAATGGGCAGACCTAGGAAAAAAGTCACGAGATGGGAGAAACAGACAGAACTAGAACTATCAGAACAGGGAATACAAATACAGAAGTTGAACTGGATGACTCAGACCAACCGAGCTGTGCACTTACAGTCTGGTGAGGACAGCTGATTGACACTCCAGTTAAAGGAGGAAGAAAATGCCTTACGAAATACACCAGATACCCTCTGGTCAACAGGAAAATCAAATGTAGGACTCATTCGTACAGCGGGACCAGTTACTATCATGCCAAAGTCAGCATTCAGACCACAAAAAAGACAGTATCCCTTAAGAAAATATGCAGAGGCAGGGATAACGCCTATTATAGCAGCCTTACTTAAAGGAGGGATACTAGTAGAATCTCCTGATTCACCATGTAACGCACCCTTGTTTCCAGTCAAAAAAGCAAATGGAGAATGGCGTATGGTCCAAGATTTACAAGCTGTAAATGATACAGTAATACCCAGGGCACCCACAGTGCCAGAATCACACACCCTGTTGAATGATTTAAAACCTCAACAGAAGTATTTTTCTGTGGTAGACATCAGCAATGCATTCTTTTCGATACCAATACACCTGGAGAGCCAATATTGATTTGCATTCACATTTCAGGGGAAAATTTATACATATACGCGACTACCACAGGGGTATTGTGAAAGTCCAACGATATTCTCACAAGAAATGGCAAGCAACTTGGCAGGATTCACCCCACCAAGAGGCAGTCAGATTTTACTTTATGTTGATGACATCTTGCTGGCAGCCCCCAACCAGTAGGATTGTAGAGAAGATACCATAGCACTTCTACAATTTTTAGCCGCTGAAGGACATAAGGTAAATAAAAGTAAACTGGAGCTTTGGAAAAAAACAAGTTAAATACCTAGAATATGTAATATCCAAGGAAGGCAAAACACTAGATGAGGTCAGAAAGGTAGCAATTTTGCAAGCACCAAAACCCACAACCAAGAAGGAAATGATGTCCTTCCTGGGTACAACTAATTTTTGCCGGAGCTGGATTCCAAACTATGCTTTGGAATCTGCACCGCTAACTGACCTTATATATAAGAAGCCTATGGCAGCGCAAGATTTATTACAATGGACACCAGAAGCAGAATCTGCTTTCTGCAAACTGAAGCAATTAATAGTGTCCTCATTAGTTCTGGGATTGCCAAACTATCATAAACGTTTTTTCCAAACTGTAGATTGTAAGCAGGGTTACATGACATCAGTATTAACACAGCAGCATGGGGATAAGCAACGCCCCATTGCTTACTATTCATCACAACTAGACCCAGTGGCACGATCCTTACCCCACTGTGTACAAGCAGTAGTTGCAGCTGCAATGGCAGTACAGGCTTCGGCCTCAGTAGTCTTATTCCACCCTCTCACTTTGAGAGTGCCTCATGCAGTCGCGATTATTTTACTACAAGAAAAGGTGGCATATCTTTCCCCTGCTAGGCATCTTTCCTGTATGACTATATTGTTGAGCCAACCTCACATGACAATTGAGCGATGCATGACTTTAAACCCTTCCACTCTGCTCCCAACCCCTGCAGATGGCACACCACACCGCTGCCTGCAGGTGATTGAGCAAAAGACACTACCTAGAAAAGATCTCACAGATGTCCCCTTGGATGATGCTGAGGTGACATACTACGTGGATGGCTCGTGCAAAAGGGGTCCTACAGGACAGAACCTAGTAGGATATGCAGTAGTTTCTAATACTGAGATTATAGAAGCAAAACCTTTACCACACAACTTATCTGCACAGGCAGCAGAATTGATTGCCTTGACATGGGCATGTACCTTAGCAAAGGGTAAATGTGTAAACATTTTTACTGACAACCAGTACGCTTTTTCTACTGTACATGTTTTTGCGCAACAGTGGAAAAACCGGGGAATGATAACATCTACTGGCAAACCTATCAATCATGCACAGTTTATTTTAGATCTTTTAGAATCCATTCAGTTACCTCAGAAAGTAGCCATTTGTAAATGCACAGCTCACACCAAGCAAAAAAATAGGATTTCAAAAGGTAATGCGAGAGCTGATACAGCTGCAAAACAAGCAGCCACAGAAGTATTTCTTTTAAATAAGGAATTACAACCCTCTGAGATTTTAGACTTAGAAATGTTAAAAATAATGCAGACACTAACTATGCAAGCTGAAAAACAACGTTGGGTAAAACGAGGAGCAATTCTCGAAAAGGGGCTGTACATCTCTAGAGAAGGGAAACTGATACTACCATCTAATTTGTTTAGATATGCAGCTTTGTTGAGCCATGGGCAGTGCCATGTCTCAACAGGGGGGATGGTACAGCTGGTGAACCAGGTGTTCACAACGTACGGATTTACAAACTACTCTAAAAAATTTGTTTGACGTGTCAGATTTGTAACAAACATCATGCACAAGGGGCGATAAAGCCCAAGCAAGGGAGTTTCCCTACACCACCATATCTGTTTCACACTATCTGTATGGATTTCATAGAATTGAACAAATGTGAAAATAAGTAGTATTGTCTTATCATGGTAGATATGTTTTCCAGATGGGTGGAAGCCTTTCCAACCAAAAATCCAGATGCAGCCACGGTGGCAAAAGTACTTGTCAAAGAAATCATCTCTAGATTCGGCATTCCAGAAAGGATCTACAGTGACAATGGTACACACTTTGTAAACCAAACCATACAGCAGTTAAGTAAGCATTTTGGTATTTCTTTAAAAAATCATTGTGCATACCATCCACAATCTGCAGGGCTAGTTGAAAGGCATAATAGTATATTAAAAAACAAATTGAGAAAATTGATAGCTGAGACAGGGAAAAATTGGACATACTGTTTACCCCTGGCACTGTTGAGCATGAGAACTGTCCCTACAGCAAAAGGATTGACTCCTTTTGAAAAGTTATTTGGAAGGGATTACTATATAGCCCAGTGGAAACTTCTCATGTCATCAGACCAGGAAGCTGATTTTACATTAGCTGAATATATGAAGAAAGTCATAAATTCTAAACATCTGTTGCAGTCAAATTCTGTTTCAGATAGAAAGCAAACCGAGACATCAGATGTGGCAGTGACACCCGGGGACTGGGTGTGGATAAAAGTTGTCAAGAAGAAGAATAGGTCATCACCAGGGTGGGAAGGTCCCTACCAGGTGCTTCTTTCGACACCCACTGCAGTCAAGATAGCAGAGCGAGCTTCGTGGATCCACCTGACGCACTGCAAACTAGTTAAGAACTTTGAACTGGATAAAAATCTTGCCTCTCCATCGGGGCCCTCAGCACAAAGTCTGGCTACAAAGGGTGGTCAGATCAATTGGACTGATCCGTCTCAACCCCCGTGAAAAAAACATCGGTGCTGAAGGTCCTATTAGGGCAGAGAGTAAGAACACATGTCTGAAATAAAGATGACAGGATCCAGTAAGATCCAAATGTACCTATTCAGAAGAGTCGGAGAAAACAGGAATGCAGAACAACCATTTCCTCGGAAGTATTGCATAACCATCCTGTTGACTGTACTAGTGACAATAATCTTTTTGTTGTGGCTATTCCTTTTCTCAGCCACACAAACTGGACTGAACAAGTGTGCAGAGTTGTACGCAGAGTGGCACCCAAACTTTAACACTTACCAGGCAATCAAATATGTGTATGCTGAGACCTTCAATGTTTTGAATTGCTGGATTTGCACAGCTTTGCCAACAGCATACGGGGGGTTATTGTTAACTTCAGTCCCCGGGGACTAGGAGCCAAAAAGACCTGGGAAAACTTAGTCTATGATACATCAGATGTCACATCACAAGATAAAGTAGCATTGCACTTGTCTGTTCAACAGAAGGGGACTGTGTGTTTTTACAAAAATGATACAGTTCAGGTGGGTTGGAGCAATTGCAATGTGACTGTTCCTTATAGATGCTACAATAAGACTGATAACACAGGGTCATATTGCAACACGAGCTATGATTCATTTGTTGAACTGAAGCATAAGACAACTGATGAAGTAAAACATAATACTGACCTTTATAAACAACTGTCAATGATAGACAAAAAAATGTTTCATCCAGAGCCAGGACATAGTAAAGTTACTACCAAAGCAGAAGACTGTTATTTTGTATGTGGTAGGAAAGCATACAAGTGGTTACCTGAGAATTGGTCCGGCAGTTGTTATTTGGGGTACCTGGTTCCGGCCATACGACACACAGCAGTTTTACCTCAAGGGAAAATTCGGAATGTTCGATAAGAAATCAAGAAGTTTGTCAATCCAGTGGGGCAAATCAATGCGGGCTGGAAAAACCATCATGCTGTGGGCTTAGGGAAAAATGGACTGTCACATATGGACTTGAGTGATACTGTTATCTCGTGGGCAGGTGTACTGCCACCATATGGAGCAACGAAATCAATCTGGGAACTGAGAAAATTGTCTAAACTTCTCGAAATAATGAGCAATGCAACCTTTTCTGCCCTAGAATTGGTGACTGATGAACTGACTGCCATGAGAACTGTAGTGCTTCAAAACCGCATGGCTCTCAACTTCACCCTAGCAGTGAGAGGAGGTACGTGCGCTTTAATCCAGGAGGAGAGCTGTTTGTATATTCCTGACCATAAACACGAGATAGACAATCATCTTGAGGTAATTCAGCAGGTGTCAGCTTTGACCACATCAGGACCAAATCAATTGACAGACTTTTTCCAGAGATTGTTTGGGGGTGGGGCAGTATCCTGATGAACATCCTGATTGCCATCTGTGTAGAAATGATCCTACTGGTGGTATGTGTGTGCTGCTGCATCCCTTGCATGAAAAGACTGATTAAAGACTTTATAGACATGTCAGTTTCAGAAACCTTATACCAAGGTGCTGAACTTGAAGAATTGTTAAAAATCTGAAAATGCTTTCATAAGTTTAAACTGAATGACTCTCTTAACTGCAAATCCTGAGTAGGGGAAGAAAAACTGTTTATGCTTATCTTGAAAGTAGAATAAAAGTATTAAAAGGGGGGAAATGTTAGAAAAATATGTAATAGTAATATGCATGCTTAGTGCATTTAGTGCATTTGAGATTTAAAAGGGTTAATACATTTATTCTATTCACACTGCATGAATCTGCACAGCCATTAGAAACTTAACAAGAAGCATTCTATTTTCTGCTAATGTCAGCAAATAACAAGAAGTAAATAATTTCTGCTAATGTCATGAAAATTAACAAAGGGATATTGATTTCTGCTTATGCCATGAGAAAACATGCAGCTGTTAGAAGCTATTGATAAAGAAAACAATAGATGCTTGAAAGTTTAAACCGTAGTCAGCATTACTTGTACTGAAGCTAGAAATGTACCTTGAATCTAGGTAAAATGCAACACATGTATTAGAACAGTACAATAGAAGAATTGAAATGTTGAAATGTACTGACATAAACCCAAGGCCAGGTTGTTTTTCTCAAAATGTTTTTGCAGAATGACAGATATTTTAACTTGGTCAGCAATAAGTCTAACAATATTTTCTGTAGAACATACAGAAAGCTGTGTCTAACTACGTCAGCAATGGAATGTAACATTTTCTATGTGACAGGAAGAGAACTGTATAAGTATAACCTACTAGTCATTAATCATTTAGACAAATCCTGTGCATACATGCTTTGTCTCCTTGCTGCAAGTAATAAAGGGTGCCTTGCTTGAACCTAACGTGAATTGGTCTTTGAAGTTTTTTCCTTTGACAATAACATACTTTATCCTGGCCAAATCACAGCCCCCTCCAACTTACCTGATAATACAAACAATATTTCTGAAC